>NW_019524793.1:562724-704549 GCF_002814215.2 Seriola lalandi dorsalis
ACCCTGGGAAGACCACCACCCTCCCGCCCCCTCACCGCCACCTCTTCCTCTTCCTGCAGACAGGAGAATAGATTGCAGTTGTTCTGCCTCTCTTTCATCTGTCCATGTGTCTGTGTGCTGTGAGGAGACCACCAGTGAGTCAGGCCTGTGGTTTTTCATCCTCAACCTGAGTCATCCACTCTTCCCTCCATAGCATGAAAGAAGAGCAGCTGAGAACTCTCTCCCGAGGTGGTCAGACAGGAAATACAGTCATCCCTCTGTGTGTCCTGTTATGTGACTCTACACATCTAAGGGCGTTCTCAAGAGTGTGTCTTTGTCATTTTCATCATATCGTCCATGCCAGATTGGCCTGTGAATGGTCTAATAACCCTAATGACTTGGTTGCAGCCAGGTGTGTATTTTACGCCTGTGTGTGTGTGTACAGTAAACGTGTGTGTGCGTGAGTGTGTGTCCCTCTAACAGGATGGTGCCAGAATGAAAAGGGAGAAAGAGCAGTAATTATGGCCTCCCATGTTCAGCAGAAACATCAGAGGGAAGTAATTTGTTGCTCTATATTTAATCAGTGGAGATAACGAGACTGACTGCAGCTGTCTGGGCCTATGGGCAGGCGGACAAGCAGGAACACCATTTCCTCCAAAACCCATTAGTCTTTAATGCAGCCAGCCACAATGTCTTATTCCCATACTTTTCATTGTTCAAATAATCATTATTGCCCTTTCTATCTCCAATTTGCTCAACTGTACACTTTTTCTTTGTCACCCTTATTCAATGCTCTCTTATCGCCCAGCCCTTCACTTGTTTTGTCTTTCTCTTCTGTCCCTTGACTTGACTCCATGAAAGAAGTATTTTATCTCCTCAATCACCTGCACCGCCTCTTGCAGACTTCTCCCTCTTATCTCCAGCTCTCTCTCACTGTTTTACTGCCCATCTCTCCATGTCTCTCTCTCTCTCCATGTCTCTCCCTCTCTCTCTCAGGGTGCAGGTAGAGTTCTATGTGAATGAGAACACTTTCAAGGAGCGCCTAAAGCTGTTCTTCATCAAAAACCAAAGATCCAGTGAGTTGTTTGGGAATCACGCTTTATCTGTCTGTGTTTATTTTTGAGTGATTTCCCCACCTTTCTGTCTGTTTTGTTTCCACATGAGTTGGCTCTTATTTTTTGACTGAAGAGATGTGTTTCATTTTAGTTTGTGACGTGCTGTCACACTTGCTCTGAATTTCATCACCAGTTGTTCAACATGCCCACTTTTCCTTTCTGTGACTGGTTTACATGTCTGTGTACTGATTCAAAGTATCTTCGGACTCATTAATAGATATGTCACACCTTTAATTTCTCCCACACAACTAAAATCACTAAAATATTTATCCAGAAAATCTTAACTCAAAGTAGAAAGAGGTGTATATGTCACGTTTATTTTGCACTTAATTAGGTTAATATTAACCGATAATTATAGCCCTCATCCTTTTTTTCTTATTAAGGTGGTAATCACTGCTTAAATAACATACTGTAATAGTAATATAACTAGAGATATAGAGGGATACAAAAATAACCTCAGCCTCTGCAGACAAGATGAAGTACTACATTTTCTGCTACGTTAAGCCAACCATTGTCAGTCAGTCATGAGTGCAAAAGCTTTATCGAAGAGACGTGATGAGTCAGTCTGACTTTTTGGTAGTGGTGATAAATGGCTTATGAGCGGCTGTTCGTTTCCAGGAGCTAGTCTGTGTGTTCACCATTTGTGTCATGACTTTTAATACGTTTTTTTTATTGTGACTTACTTCTAAGAACCCTACAGGGTTTTAATAAAAAATTTAGTTTTTTTTTTAAAATACAAATTCAGCAGCTGGCTTTTATTTTTAAAGACTGAATGTCTTCTTCTTTGTGTTGCAGGTCTGCGAGTGCGAATGTTTAACTTTGCTCTGAAAGTGCTGAGCTGCCTCCTCTATATTGTCAGAGTCCTACTGGACAACCCGCAAGAGGAAAGACAGGACTGGTGAGAGCAACATTGATAACACGGGCTTAATGAGGTGAAACAAAGTCTCTGCGAGTGTGGAGGCCTGATAGCAGGAACAAGTGCACCGGGTCAATAAATGAGATAACAGTGTGTGCACAGAGTATCTCGTAAAAGGAGTGGATGTGAGATTATGGCCGGAGAAGAGAGGGAGGTGGATGAATGCAATCTGGAAAGTAAACTGATATTTGGACCGAGCAGAGGGTCTGTCCAGTTTTAGTTAGAGGAGTTCAACAAGAAGCTTTTTTCTTTAGCCATTTTTTGTGTGTTTTTTTTTCCCCCAATGCAGCGTGAGCGGAGTGAACTGCACGAAACAAAATACATCATCCCGCCCCTGGAGTGAGTTTGACTGGTAAGCATGTGAGTCTCTAATTAGGAGAGATGGCTTTGGCCTGCAGACAGGGACCATGAAACTGTGCACCCTGGAGGAATGGCATGTCCAACACCGGCCCACCGGTCCGAAATGTTGTATAATGCAATCAATGAAACTTCACTTAACTGATGCAATTCACAATGCTGATATTGAGCATTACAGATCCATTCATTTATCACAATCCAACTCTATGGATTAGATGTCAACGTAATATGTATGTAGTGCCTGTGCAGCCTAATCAACAGCGATCTAGTGGAGATAAAGTATGTAATATACAGCAACAGAGAGAGGGAGAGAAACCAGGAAGTGTATGTGGACTTCAGGCTACGCCATGTCTCCTGCTCAGGGACCTATTGATCTAATTGGTGGCTGGTGACACTGGCTAAGCTCTGGCTCCAAATGAATAAGGAGCCTGACAGAGTGAGCTCAGGAAAGGGACATGCCACCTCCTGCTCCAGGCAGCAGACTCATAGGAGCAAATCAGAGTGCAGGCAGGCAAGCAGCCAAGCAGCTATGATAAGCCCCAGGGTGTCTTTGGGAAAAAAAAGGGAGGCCTTTCTCTCACAATAACGCTGTAAATTTCCATTTGACTGTGTGAATATTACTTTTCTCCTACAATATGAGGGTGCTGGCAGCTGTGCACTCCACTGATGTGCAGTTGTAAACAGCATAATTAAATTTAATGCGGTGATGGGAGTTGTGTTCATGATCCCCGATGAGAGTGTCATTGTGTTGGGCCTAACCGAATTAAAAATATCTTGTCCGTCTTTGCTGGCACGGTCTAATTTTTGTCTTTCTTTGCAACATTTCACTCCTCTCCTCTCTGTTCCTTCTTTTTTTTCCGCTCTGCAGGAAACTGATCATCTGGGTGGATAGACCTCTGCCGCTGTGGGCACTGCAGGTCAGATAGATCAGTACAATCCTGTGCAAACAAAGCTTCAATCTGTTTACACACATTTCTGCATACATGAGTGCACACACGGGCACATGGCAAAAATGTCTGCATTCCTTTTTATTGGTTTATGGGCAATTAATTCACGCCACATCATTTCAGGGCTTGAATACATGAAGTCAGATCATTGTACTTGACATGTATTTACACTTTAAGTATGATTACACACACTTATATACATACACACAATCAGACACCAGGCTGTCTGTTGCTTCACTTAAACCTGTTCCCTCTGAAGCTCAATCATCAGCACGCCCACTGATTCCTCCCACGCTCTCCTCTTCCATCTCTGCGACTCCTAATTTCTCTCTGCTCTGGTCTCTCTCTCTATTTCGACTCCTCTCGGCTCTCCCTCTCTCTCTGTCCGTATCTCTACATTTTCTCTCTTACTCTCCCACTCTGCTCACTCTCTCTCTCTCTCTCTCTTTTTGCAGGTGCTTGTGGCTTTCATCAGCTTTTCAGAAACTATGTTGCTCGTGTATCTGAGCTACAAGGTGAGTTACCCCACACGGCGAAGTCTGAAGCCTTTTGTGATGTCCACATGTGTGGCGTGTGTGTGTGGGTGTGCATGCATTTGATATCCCTGAGAGGGAGGGGAGGGGAGGGGTTGTTTGTCCACTTTGCACTCCTCTGTGGGTTCTCTCTTCTAAACTGAAGTTTTCTCTCCTCCCCTGATGCTGCTCCTTTGCTCTCACATTTGAGAAGCACCTCAGCGGGCCTTGAGGCTTCTTCAGCACCGTCCTGTTATTGACACATCAGAAAGACTTTAGGGGGAGGCCCCTGTGTTGCTGCAGTGGGGGGCCGATCCATCAACGGGTTGCCCTGCCTTTGATGTACTTGACACTATAAGCCTATGAAGGGGTCTCTCTGCAGATTACTCTGGAGGCTAGAGGCCTTAGCATTTAGAGCTGACTGATTCCTGTGGACATGCCCTGTGCCTGTCCACCTACACTAGTCAGATTCAGGTCAGCTATATGCAGGCGTCAGACACATAAAAACAGCCACGGCTGACATCTTAATTGAATGGCAAAGCTTAGTGGAAACTAAGAAATGCTGCTTCTTTCCTCAAAGGGCACGAGGGAGTTATATCAGCTTCATACATCCCTCCAATCTGTTCTATGGTGCAAAAGCTGATCAATGTCTCTCCTTGTTTCTGCTACTGGGCCTGTTATGTGGTAATCCCCTAAGGTCGCCATGACAATAGAGTTCCCTGACCCCTGTCTGTGGTTTATGTTTCCAGGGCAACGTTTGGGAGCAAGTATTACGTGTCCCTTTCATTCTGGAGATGATCAGCGCCGTCCCCTTCATGATCACTGTGAGTGGAAGGATATGCGTTACTGAGCACTGACAGCATGGGGAGTCTCTCAGGCAGATATTTGTTTTTTTCTTCTTTTTTCTTTTGGGCTGTCAAGCACCACATTCCCATCCCCCTCCCTTCACTCGTTTAACACCCGCTGCAGTCATACAGAGAGGACATCTCCACAGACACATGCTCACACAATCCTGTTTGTTTTTAAGAGATCCTGTGACAGTGTACAGTGTGTTCAAATAAAAGTGACTGACGCTTTCTCCTCTTCGCAGGTGATTTTGCCCTCCTTCAGAAATCTCTTCATCCCTGTATTTCTCAACTGCTGGCTGGCCAAACACGCTTTGGAGAACATGATAGTGAGTGAAGCATCAACCTGTCCAATTTTCCCATCATTTTCATCTCAACAGCTCTGTTATTTTGTTGGCAGGCCGTCGCCCCTCTCAGCCTCTGCCATTTCAGCTCAACAGCTTTATCTTAAACACTCAAATCAGTCACTAAATATTCAAACCTGCAACTTGGGTTTGGTAATGAAGCTTTTCAAATCCGCTGCTTCCATCTGTTCCATCACATCATGCTAACTAAGCTTGTTCTCTGCTCAGAATATTCCAGCACTTTGCCGTGTTCATCTCATTTTTAGTGCATTTTTATATTTCATCCATATTTTTCCTACTATTCATCAACCACATTTACATCCTCACTTTACACTTTAACAGTGCAGAACTTGTGTTGTTGTGGTTGCCACACATTCACTCGTATCTCTCTGTCTGTCTGTTTGCAGAATGATCTCCACAGGGCAATCCAGCGGACGCACTCAGCCATGTTTAACCAGGTGGTGATACTCATCAGCACGCTGGTCTGTCTCATGTTTACATGGTGGGTATCCTCACTGCTGACACTGAGCTGAGAAGGAGGGTGGGGGGCAACGGGGAAAGAAAAGAGGGAAATGGAGGCTGGACAGGAAGTGAAGGGTGTCACAGCCGTGGACAGGGTGAGGAAAGGAGAAGGAGGATGCGATGGACGAGCAACAGTGTGATACATGCAATAGGCAAAAAAAAAAAGGCACAGGAGAATGAAAGAAAAAAGGGGCTGCTCCCGGAGCTCGGAGAGAGAAAGACAGAGAGCAGAAAGGTAATTGGTAACTGTGAGAGTGAGATAGAGCTCTGGCGATTGCCTCAGTGCAGTGGAGGATGTGTCAGCTCGCGGCATATCTGATGTGACAGCCTGAGCTAATCCAGGAGATCCTACACACAGCATGAATTAAGCTCTCTGACCGTTTCAGGGTTGACATTTGCCTGTTGACTCATCTATCCCTTAAAGATCACGATAATACGCACAGCTTGCGTTTGCACACTTAGATAGACAAATATACAACGAAGGCGCTCAAGCGTGCATCCACCCTCATCACCACACATGTAAAGTCACACATGTATCAACAAGCGTGAAAAGCCGCTCTCTGTGTGTAATTGCTCCCACAAGGCACTTACACTTCATCCAACACGTGGAGTCTTATTCCTTAGTGATTCTCACTTTCTTTTTCTTTCTTTCTCCATCTTTCCCACCCTCCTGCCCACCTCTTTCAGCATCTGCGGTATCCAACACCTCGAAAGAGCGGGCAACAACTTGACCCTGTTTGACTCGCTCTACTTCTGCGTGGTCACCTTCTCCACAGTGGGCTTCGGAGATGTCACCCCCCAGATCTGGCCCTCGCAGCTTCTGGTGGTCATCATGATCTTTGTGGCGCTCATCGTGCTCCCCATCCAGGTGGGAAACAATGATGATAACCTTTAATACAAGGATTATACTCACTTGCGGACACATACAGCTGCGGACACCACAAACGCGTAGTTGTCTTTAATCTTTTACTCCACAGTAGATCATTGACTACGTATTTGGTGCATGCTCACTACAAATCACACAAAAATGGCATCATACATGCAAGAAGAATTACTACACATTTGGTTGTAGAGGTGAATAGAGAGATGAACTGTGGAGGTGATGGTAGCGGCCTCTCTTCAAACTCAGCGTCCATATTTGTTTTCCAGCGCATGCGCAGTTGGTGCCCTTGTTGCGTAGTGGTTACGTCGATATCCGCACCAGAGCCTCACATACACCATCCGATAAATAAATTTACATTACACGGACCCTATAGCAGATGGTGAAAGTATAACCCTGGTGTAATGCCACACAACAAATATGACATCACTATGTAACAGAAAACTTAGAAAGTTTCGTATGACCCCCCCTTGTACAATAATGTGATGAGTCATTGCATCCTACGTAGATTTACAACATTATTTTTATTCAGAGACCAGTGAGAGTGTCTTTCTTACTCTCTCAATTCCCCGAATCCCTCTCCTGTCATTTAGCTGCTCCGCAGAGGGAAGCTTGTGACGGAGAACGACAGGGACAGGGTTTACACACATTTGTGCAGGGACTGCTAAAAACACGTTGACAAACATGACAGTTCCACCTGTATGCTAATGATTGTCCTTCATATTTGTGCAAACCTTTTATCCCAGCGGTACCTGTGTGTGTCTAACAAAAGGTGGAATTTCCTCCGTGTGTATGTGCTGTACCTGCAGTTAGAGCAGGGAATCTAACACACACACACACACACACACACACACACACACATACACACACACACACACACACACAATTCATGACTAATTCACAAGTGATTTGGTTTACTGCCAGTCTTGCCTTGTTGTAAATTGGATTTATTTGCAATGACACTACACAACTTTGATAGCTTTAGGTAGGTTTAGGGCTGCATCCTACATCCTCCTGATCAACCAGCTATTGAATGTAAAGGTTTGAACGAAAACCTTCACAAAAATGAGCATGAAGATACTTTTGCAGAACTTTCATGAGCTGACTCATGAAAGAAATGGCGGTCTGTGCATCACCAACATGGATGCCATGTCATCCTCCCCACTCCCTCTCCCCATCTTTCATCCATAAATACCCTTTGACATTTAGAAACTGCCCCCCCCCCTTAGTCCCAACCCAAACCCCCTACCCTGTGTGTGTGTGTGTGTGTCCTGCCACCACCGGTCTCCAGGCTGCACAGGGGAGCCACAGAGCACATCAGGATTCAACCACTGTCTTTTTCTTATTGCTGTCTCGATTGGTTCCTGTAACTGAAAACAACACATTACAGCACAACAGGAAATGCCCCTCCTGAAGTCATTTTGTGTCATTTTGAACCTTAAAAGGATATTGATTTGAAAATAAGATGAAAAGTCAACCATTTAGGTAATTTGTTCCTGTTAATTCAGTTTCACCAGTTTGGAGACTTTACTCAAAAGAAATCTGGACACACTAAAATAGAGATTCGATTGTTACATCACAAGTCCACAGTTTGTGCTATTGAGAACTGGCCGTACACAAATGATTTCTGAATGCAGCTACGTTGTCACACGGATGTGTATGATGATTCTCGGCTTTAACGAGCTGACATTATCACTCAGCACTAAATGGAGCAAATTTATCGAAGGCAAAATGATGACGTCCCAGACAAAAACAGCACACGACACAAACGAACTGAGTGTACTGAGCTCCGTTCATGAGCGAAATGTGTGTGTGTTATTACCAACAGGAGTCGCAACACCACTTAGGTGTATGAAAGCGATAGTTTGGATTATTGGGGAACTGTGTTTTTCCTACTTACATGAGTTGAGATGAAGTTGAATCATTATGGTTCTTGCCAGACCAGAATGAGGAGAAAAATAAAAATGTAACTTTCAGTGTTAATGAGGAGAGAGGTGCATGCTGGGTATTCAGAGAGTGAACAATAGAAAGCCTCTGCCACTAACTGAATTTTTAACTGAGAGCTCATAATTTGTGGTTTTTATTTCACTCACCTTACCCAGGATTGAAGTCTAGATAGTAACACTAGGGTCAAGATATGATTTTAAAATGACCCTCTCAACAAAAGTGTCATGTAATTTAAACAATTTAAACAGTACATTATCTTAAGATCGCTGCTATTTTTTTTCACCATTTTCTGTCACAGACATTTTTTCTTATCTCTGCCTGTTAGAAAAGGGCATTTTTTACTGTACAGTCTGCAGCGGTAAATACATGATTTATGTTAATTCATGCTAACATTTAATCTAATATATTCAGTGTAAATGAGCTGTGTATATTTCAGCAAAAATCTTTAAAATCATACTCTTTCTTGCATCTCTTCAATCTGAAAAATTAAAACACTTCCCACCACCCATCTATCCACCTGACCATTCTCCTTACTTACTTCACTTATTTCCATTACCTACCTTCCCCTGGTAATCTCTGCTATCACAACCCCGTTCAGCCACATCCTGAACCAAACCTCCACTTATCTTAGTTCCATCAAAACACTCTCCCTAATCAAACGGAAACACTGTACAGTATGAGGCATTGTTGTCTTTTCATATACCACCTGGCTCCGCCCTGCATTTCAGCCGACTTAATCCAATTTCCGTCTGTTGAATGTGATGGATGCAGTTCGAGCAGCTGGCCTTTCTGTGGATGGAGCGGCAAAAGTCCGGGGGGAACTACAGCCGCTACAGGGCGCAGACGGAGAAGCACGTGGTGCTGTGCGTCAGCTGTCTCAAGATCGACCTCCTCATGGACTTCCTCAATGAGTTCTTCGCTCACCCCCGCCTACAGGTCTCTTCCAAATGGTTTTCAGTAGGACAAGAGGGTGTTTGGGGGGGGGGGGGGGTCTTTGCGTGCGATTCTGGTCTGTAATCCTCTCCAGGAGAACAAGCAGCTGAGGTTAAGGCAGAAGATTAATTCAGCAATAGCACAGATCAAACTGATATCTTATTCATGTAGGAGCAGATGTGTGTGTTTGGTTGAGGGTGAGTCAATGTGTGCATATTTCCTTGTTCAATAAAAGTGTGTGTGTGTGTAGGACTATTATGTGGTGATCCTGTGCCCAGCAGAGATGGATGTCCAGGTCAGGAGGGTCCTTCATGTACCCCTGTGGGCCCAGAGAGTCATTTACCTGCAGGGGTCTGCCCTCAAAGACCAAGACCTGATGAGGGCCAAGTGAGTCCCTGTGACCAAAACTACAATAATCCAGAATCTAGCATTAAGATATTTGTCTGATTTTAGACATGTATTTACTTCAGGATGTCTGTCTGTCTGTCTGTCTGTCTGTCTGTCTGTCTGTCTATGCCCAACATGTAGATGCTGGAGCTCATAATTAATACCTAAATCACCTACAGGCTGCAGTAACAGCTGCAATTACAGTTTAAGCCATATTGCTTATTGTTTACCCCCTGGCTTCTGATAATACAGCACCTTAAACTGGCTTTGTCACAAGGAAAGAAAAGGAGCGAAAGCCTGTTTGTTTAATCTCTCTGTCTCCTCGCCTCCTACCATCTCATCCATAAATGGCGTAGGCTTGAAAGACACATTGGTTCGTTTGTTGTTCTATTGTCTTGCTTTTTTTCTCTTTTGTCCTCTCCCTCAATAACATAACAACACCCTCCTTGCTGTGTCTTCTCCTCTCATCACTTCTCTGACTCTCTCTCTCTCTTTCTTTATTCATCTGTCTCTTTTGCTCCGATGGCCACATGCTCTACTAACTGCCTGCAGGATGGACGATGCTGAGGCCTGCTTTATCCTCAGTAACCGGTTTGAAGTGGACCGCATTGCTGCTGTACGTCCCTTACTGCTTTGCTGTATCACCATGACTCCTCACACTGCAAAACATCCACATTAAGTCTTCTTGCTTGATCTTATTTTGTTTTTCTTAAACCAAAAATGAAAAAAAAAAAAATCTTGTGGTTGTATTTTTCTGGTGTGAACTGCTTTTTTTCAGAACATCACTTCATAGAAATTCATTAAAGCAGGATTTCAAACAAGTGGATTTAGCTCACTGCGCTGGCTGATTGGCTTGTTGCTATATTTTCTTTTACGATTTTCCACTAAAATATTAATTGCACAGTAAAAACAACTGAAACTGAGAGTCAGAGAAACCCAGGCTTGACATTAAAATGAAACTATAAACAGGCATGTGTGAAAAACAGCATTTTTCTCAGAAATCTCTAAGCACGAAACACCAAAGCAACTTTATGTGAAAACATGTGGAAGTGATTTCATGTAACATCAAATCAAATCACCTATATGAAAAGTGTGTCAAGGTAGGGAACCAAAACTTGTCATCTATTTTAAGAAAGCTGACACTTTGGTCCAAACTTAAACATCTCAACAACTATTGGATGAATCCCTATCAATTTGATTTTTCAATGGGACATTCATGGTCCCAAGAGGATGAATCCTATTGACACTGATGATCCCATGATTCATCTAGCACCACCATTTTTGCTCTTTAGTTGAAATGTTTCGAGAATTATTGAATGAATTGCTATGAAATTCGGCTCAGATGTTCATGTCTCCCGCAGGATGAATTATAATGAATTCTGGTGATCTCTCATTCATCAGGTCAAAATTTTAATGTGTTTTGTACTTTGTTTTATGATAAATACCTACAAAACTCTTTGAGATTACCATCAGCCTCAGTTGCACCTTCTATTTAGTGCTGTCTAGCAGATGTTAGCATGCTAACACACTAAATTAAAATGGTGAATGTAGTAAACATAGCTAAATATCACCGTGTTCGCAGTGCCGCCCTGAACGTGTTGGCATGCTGACACAAGCCACTAGGCTGCATACTCTCTCTTAACAGAATTTTTATTGCCAGTTTTACTCAGTTCCCTCTCCATGGCCTCGCCACATGTTTAGTGCAGCCTTGACTACTTCTTCCAAGATATCAGAATTGCATTAGTCTGAATTGTTGCGAGGGCCCTTCAATTGCTCTGTGCCGTCAGCTGTTTAAGAGGATTATTAAAGAGGAGCTACAATCTGATGCTGCTAACGATGGATTTCTACCTCTATTTCTCTTTACCTCTCTCTCTCTCTCTCTCTCTCTCTCTCTCTCTCCCTTTCCCTTGTTTTCATTCCAATCCATCTCATTCTGCTCTGTCTCTAATTTTCTCAGGATCATCAGACCATCCTCCGAGCCTGGGCAGTGAAAGACTTCGCTCCAAATTGCCCCCTCTACGTGCAGATTCTCAAGCCAGAGAACAAGTTCCACGTAAAATTTGCAGGTAAGCAGTGGGAGGGAAGTCAAACACACTGGCAGTGACTTTAGGTGTCAGCTAAAGGTTTTCATGTGCTGTTGGATGCCACTACTGCTGTTTGATCACATCGGGACGCAGGAAATAATGGGATGACAGCTGGTGCCCAATTTGTTCAGCTTTTGACTGGAATTGTGTTGTCACTCGTCATGATGGATGATTAGACAAACATTTTTATTCTGCGACTGCAGGGTTGAATTCCGCCGACATGGGAAACTGAGCTGTCCTGTCTGCACTTTATTTCCAGTGTGTGTCATCAGCTCTCGTGTCCCATTTTCCACCTGAGTTTGTAGGACTTAAAAAAGTGTGCCAGTGCAGCAGCGGGCCTCTCTGCCCTCCCACCCGTGAAGAAGTGCCGGACAGATTGGCTTCCCTTCCTCTCCTGCTCAACAGAAGACGGCAGTCAATCATCTACGAGTGAAAGAAGAGGAAATAAAAAAACTCGCTCTCACCCTCTCCTCTCCTCTTCTCTCTCTCTCTCACACATCCCTCTGCCTACAGCCCTGGAGAATGTCAAACTCAGTTCTAGCTCGCCACCCTCATCCCAGCTGTCTCTATCAATGATTAACGTTTGACTTTGCTACCTTGGCAAAGAAAATCCCCTTCTTTTGATGAGTTCTGCTGCGTTAACCTGGCACTAAAGCTGCCCCTGAAGGCAATCCTCTCTTGCCCCTGCAGTGCTGTTTAAACACGTCACTGCCACAGCCAGGCTGAGGCCTTTGTTATTAGGGAAGCAGGAACTGTTCGGCAGAAAGATAAATTCATGTTCATCCATGACAACGCTGGCTGTATTATATGATTATCAGTTAGTCGTGCGGGGTTAAAGCTCAGGCTCTTGTACTGGGAGTCACACAGTTCTAACATGTATGTGAATTGCACGGTGTTGGATGAAATACCCGACAGCCACTCACCGACACAACAGCCTTTCAGTGCTGAAACAGAAATTCCCTGCAGAAGTATAGTGAAACTTAAAGTGCCTCTTTAATCACTCAAAACAAATGACTCTGAACAAAGCAAAGTTCATAATCAACTGACTTTAATGTCCCTCTAACCCTGAGTCGCTGCTGGTAGACTCTGATAGCAAATCATCATGCAGTCGGTCACATGGGGCATTACTGTAAGTGCAGATGCCATGTTTTGACACCACTTGGAATACACTCACTAAGTGCGAGTGTGGGAGGCATTAATGAGCAAGAGATGCAAGATTTAATTTGATCCGCAGGAATAGCGTAATAACAGCCCAGCGTTCATTAGAAAAAAATCTGTCGGTATGATGCTGCAGCAGAGCAGGAAACCCTGAGGCGTTCGAGTAACCAAACCGAACTGGGTACAGCGTGTGGATTGATTATCTCCCCAGTTTATATTTTGAACAACAATAGCACGTCGCCATCCTGGCATGGCATTGATAGTAGCTCACTAATAAAAACAATAAGGGTCTACTGATTTAATTAGCCCAACCGGTGGACCTGTGTTCAGGTTGTAATATCACTCTGGAGAGGGTGCAAAGAACCACATTTTCACACAATACCACACACAGAAAACAACTTGTGGCTTGAAGAGACGAGTCCAAAAACCTGGATCTTTTAAGCCTGGGCAACAAAAAGATACAGTGTGTGTGTGTGTGTGTGTGTGTGTGTATGCACAGTGTGCCGAGGTTGGTAATTGGTTTCTCTCCTGGTCTGGGTCCAGGCACCTGAAGGGAATGAGGGCATAGATGGAGGGCTGTGGTGGAGGGTAAGCAGAGAAGAAGACGGGAAGCAAAGGGATCACAGTGGTGAAAAGAGGTGCAAGAAGGACAGTGGAAATTGTGTGTGTGTGTGTGTGTGTGTGTGTGTGTGTGTGTGTGTGTGTGTGTGTGTGTGTGTGTGTGCAAGAGCCAGACAGAGAGGAATGTGTGTGTGACAATAATGAATGCTGTTGCTGCGTAGATACAACCTCAGTATTTTTGTCTTTTCCTCCACAAGCTTCAGATGCCCAACGCTCTATAAAAGCTTCGGCTTTGAAAGAAATTCACAGGCTGAACAGCAAGGGGCTCCTGTGTGTATGAGTGTGAGTGTGTGTGTGTGTGTGTGTGTGTGTGTGTGTGTGTGTGTGTGTGTGTGTGTGTGTGTGTGTGCGTGTGAGCTGCATTATGATGTACTGTTCTTAGCCGAAAGAACATTGGTACTTTCTTTCACTCGCCCGGCTTCAACACACACAGACCCGACTCATTTACTGCATTTACATTCAGCTGGCCTCATGTTACTCAGACTGGCAGCTGATTGAGTTTGATAATTCATGTCAGGCTCTGGCGTTTGTCACCAATTATTTTCCTAATGCAGAGCACATATTGTTCATTTCGGACCCAGCTCGAGCCCTAATTTGCCTGTGTGCTCATCACTTAAGATAATGCAATCAAGAATTACAACAACAGGGGAAATAGATGCTCCCTGGGCCTGATTCACTGATTGGCTTACTGCAAACATTAATCGCTCTATTGGTTTTTCCACTCTAAGACGGGGCTGTGTGTGTGTGTGTGTGTGTGTGTGTGTGTGTGTGTGTGTGTGTGTGTGTGTGTGTGTGTGTGTGGCAACAGGTCAATGAGAGACTGTCATCTGTTCAGTTCAGATCGGGTTGCTCACAGGCAGGGCTGTGTTCAGTGTTCGACGATGTTAGTCAAAGGTGGTTCAATAAAGCTGACACTGAACCACTGGCCTGTTGCTATGTCTTCCCATCACCTCCAAAAAAACTGCGAGGTGAAGCCACAGCGGCGACATAAAATTGATCCCAAAGGAGGAAAACGGGGGATGTGTCTACACAGGGGGAGGAGGATGATGGAGGATTTTTTGACACGGGTGTGTGTTTAACTAATCTGTGACATACAGATGGAAATGAAACCAAAGCGTGACAGTCCGGTGATGTTCCACCACGAGCCTCCAGAAGATCTGCAGTGCTCATTGTCATAAAACTTTGCATTGAACGCTACTGGAGGGATGAACAGCGATCTCCTAAAGGACATTCCCTCACTTGGTATTTTGCTGATGGTGGCAGAGAAAGCTTTCTAACACATCACCTCAAAATCTCCCAAACCCAAACCCGAACCCCATAGCTGTTTAACCACCTAGCGGACCCTTTAAAATCCCATAAAGGCCCACTAGAAATCTTCTGAAGGACTACTAGGACCTCAACTCCAAGAGCCCTCTAAAAAAACCTCTACAACCTCATCCTTGGCCAGTACAACCTCCTAAAGAAAATCCATAACCTCCATAAGTTGAAAGGCCGAATGGTTGAAATATCTTTATAACCCCCGAGGGGTTATTGTTGTTCAGCCAGCAGTAGCCAAATAGATCACAAACAATAGCATACGACTGCAGTAAAACAATGACTCACACAAACACTCACAGAAACAGTACGTTCACAAAAACAGTACATCAAATAGATTCTAAACAATAAATATAAAAGAAATCCAGTGCAATAAATATCACAAATTCTTGAATAAACAAAGTGGTAAAAAAGTTATTATTAGTTATTTAAGAAACCAATAACAGCAGGGACAAAATAGTTCTTAAATCTATTAGTTCTGCATCTTCGCAGTCTGTACCTGCGACCGGATGGACGCAGTATGAACTCCCTGAACAAAGGGTGGCTCAGGTCGGCCCAAATTTTCTGGGCCTTGTTCAGAGCCCTGACTAATATACTGTAGGTAGGGAATAAGTTTGTATGAGCCACTGTTTCTTGGGAATATTTCTCCCAATGAAAGTGAAAACTGTCCACCTTATGGATTATTCTGATTAACCAGGACATTGATTATGCAAACACACGTTACTGTTGAGTTTCTCAGATTTTGTTTTTCAGTGACTGAGCCACCGATGAAACGTGTAATTAATTCACTGACGGTCAGTTAGCAGAAAAATAACCAATAACATCTCAGATAATTAGTTTGTCTGTTTTTTTTGTGCAAAAATGGCAATTAGTCACCGCTGCCACCGCGACCTTCTCAAATGTTCTGTTCTTCGCTGTTTTATATCATGGTTAATTGAATATCTTTGGGTTTTGCACTGATGGTTGGATATAAAAAAAAAAGCTAATTTGTAAAAATCACCTTGGGCTCTGGGATTTTTTAACTATTGTTTGACAACATAAATGATGAATCAAAAGAAAAAACAGTAAAATAGTCATTGCAGCCCAAGCTTGAGCACCACAAAAGAAATTCTTTTTTCTCTATATATGGATAAATACCACTGGTAAGTAACGTGCGTTTTTGTGACCTTAGTGAATTGACCCTTTTGAGGGACCTGATTGACTGTAGACCCTGACCCATTCATGTAGATTAAGCCAGCTTCCCCTGTCACTCACCCACACACACGCATACACACCAAGGCCATTAGAGTCTTTTCCAACAGCACATTCATATTCACTGCAGTGTTGCTCGGCTGAGAGTTGAATCTTTCATGGAGCACAATGTTACTGTTTGTGTTTTGCCGAGGCGTACGTGACCTCGGTCCCTGTGACCATCTTGTGTCCTGTGTCTGCAGATCATGTTGTGTGTGAAGAGGAGTTTAAATATGCCATGCTGGCTTTAAACTGCGTGTGCCCTGGTACCTCGACACTGATCACTCTATTGATCCACTCCTCCAGAGGACAGTGAGTACTCTCCTTTTATTTCTTTTTCTATTGGATTCTTTATGTCTAACAGTCAAATATACAGTCGATATAGTGAACGAAACCAGGTGCTTCTTTCCTCCTCAATGTCACTCTTTTTTTTTTTTTTCAGAACGGCACCCCAAGAAGCCTTCAAGCAACGTGTAGGAGCCTTTCAAGCCCTCAACAGGTAGGATGCATCTCATCCGTATTCACACCCAGGCATTGTGTGCCACATTTGTGCTCAATGTTCGCCCCCAAATCCCCTGTCAGCTGCCATAGTTGGCATGCTGGGCTCTGTGATTGTGTGTGGAGATTTTGCAAAATAAAAAAGAAGCTTGTTATTTTGGAAATGCGGTCAGAAGATTCATTTATTCTGATCAAAATCGCAAAACTTTTCAGTTGTTCTAAATGGTTTCAAGTTGTTTGAATTATATTAGAAATACATGGAATACAGAAAAACCAGGGCGTGTGACATCGGTAAACTGCAGACAGCATGTTATGTTTATGAAGCTTTACACAGATCTATAGGAGAGAGGATTAAATTCGAGTGAGTCCCTGTTTTATTTGCTGGTGCATTTACAAGTTTCAGTTCATTGCTAAAGTTGAAGCCTTAGGTTGGATTAGACAAAAGAAAGACAACAACCTAATCTATGTCAATATTGTTTCTGTGCTTATAGGTTTGTTTCAGTAGTGCTTGTGCATAAAGGGAGTACAATAGAACTATTTCAATATGGATAGCCAAGAAACGTAAAAAAAGATCAACTCTTTGATTATATGTGAAATGCATGCATTTATGTGTAAAGGATACTAAATGAAATACTTAAGAATCGGTGACCAGTGACTTCAACATTCAAACGCAGGGTGTTTCATAAGTATGCTTCTGTATCTGGACTGGTGCCATTTGGTTTGTTGGCTGTGACAATGCTACATGACTAGGATTTGTAGTCCTCCTCCCCTGCCGTGCACTTAGCTCCTGTAAACTGCAAACTTGCTCTAACACTTGTTTATATAATGCAGTCTTTGTAGCCGGCCACCCACTCTCACACTGCCCCCACAACCTTGTTTCCTGTTGTCACCTCCTTTAGCCTCCGCGTGTAAAGCCTTATCCCCCTGAGAGAACTGTTGCCCAGTTAACTGTATGAATGTGTGCATCTGTTCATACGGGCTGGGTGTCCTTGCCTACATCCGTGTGCTGATTGAAGTATTGATCAGCAGCTCTGACAGGGATGCTAGATGTTACCTCTGCAGCCTTGAGTGGCAAAGCCTCTGATGTGGCCCTGGTGCTGAGCTGGACGCTTTGTGTCATGTGTTTTAAAGGTCAATGGCCACATAGCCAATCAGTCCTCTTCTTCTGTCTCAGGGAGGGCGGTGCGTGCTCGGCGGACCAGTGGCACCGAACCTACCGCCGCTGCTCAGCCAATGAGGTGCATCACATTCGCCTGGAGGAAAGTAAATTCTTTGGGGAATACCAGGGCAAGAGTTTCACCTTTGCCTCCTTTCATGCTCACAAAAAGTAAGTCATGTGAAAAGGGCCAAGAAATGAGAACACACACACACACACACACACACACACACACACACACACACACACACACACACACACACACACGCACACACCAACCTGCGCCGAGCTGATCTTTTCTCTGTGGCTACAGGTATGGAGTGTGTTTGATTGGAGTACGCAGACTGGACAACACCAACATCCTGCTGAACCCCGGTCCCTGCCACATCATGGGGGGCTCGGACATATGCTTTTACATCAACATCTCCAAAGAGGAGAACTCAGCATTCGTCAGGGGCCGGAGGGAGCCATCATGGGGTGGCACGGGAGGAAACGCCAGGGGAGTACACCAAACCATCTACCATGGACTCACCCGTCTGCCAGTCCACAGTATCATCGCCAGCATGGGTCAGTCAGATGGGCACGGGCACAAATACGGCGTAGCATTTACACACTGACCTTCCATTTTCTGTGTTGGTCAAACGTGCAAACCCGTTATTAAACTGTCCTACACAGCAGTTGCCAGAATTATGCAGTTCTCACATTTATAACCAATCTGAGTGACTAAAAATATGCATGCTTTTACAGAGGAATTAACATTTATCTGATTATAAGTCACATTTGATAAGAGCAACTGCCAAATGAACCGAAATGTCAGATACGGTGGTTCTACAAACACACCACCTGCTGGACAACAATGAAACTGCCAAGCTCACTGCTTTTCAAAGCTCTCACTGCTGTATGGTTTTCTGTGCAGATGCACCATGCATTGTATTTGAACTTTTTGCTCCATCTCTGCCTTGATAATCGCTGTGGTTTTGTATGTATGTTTCAGGCACAGTGGCCATCGACCTGCAGGACTCCAGCGACAGCAGCCCGGAAGGCCAGGACCCGGGGAGCGCGGGGCTGGGCAGCGGAAGAGGGAGCAGGAGCAGCTCCAGGACGGAGGTGGGGGGCGCTAACACCTTGGCCCTGCCTGCCATGGGAGACTCAGCCGAGGAGCGACGGCACAGCATCGCCCCCGTCCTGGAGCTGGTAGATGGAGTCAACAACCCCACCTTTGACCTGCTGGGAGACCAATCAGAGGACGAGGCAGGAGAGGAGGGCAAGGAGGACTGCGACAGGGATGAGAGTGCCCACTGGTGGGGCCGACAGTGCGAGTACGTAGTGAGGATGCTGTTTGAATGTTGACATGTGAGCTTATTCAGAGGTAACTGTGGGCTTGTGCCGCAGGTGGGTGAAGGGGTACCCGCTGAACTCTCCGTACATCGGCAGCTCTCCTGCACTGTGCCACCTCCTTCAAGAGAAGATGCCTTTCTGCTGCCTGCGTATGGACAAGGTATGGGATTTAAATGTCATGCTGTCTTTATTTGACAAATTCACATCGCCGTCACCTTCTGCTCTCTGTCTCTCCTAGGCTTGTCACCACATCCCTTTTGAGGATGCCCGCTCCTACGGCTTCAAAAACAAATTGATCATCGTGTCTGCGGAGAGCGCAGGGAACGGTCTCTACAACTTCATTGTGCCTCTGCGGGCCTACTACCGACCCAGGAAGGAGCTCAACCCCATCGTGCTGCTGCTGGAGAGCGTGTAAGGACACATGTGATGTGGCGCATGATGGTAAAACAGGTTACTCCTTAAATAGCCACTGGAGGAGAAGATC
The DNA here is from genome assembly GCF_002814215.2 of Seriola lalandi dorsalis. Lineage (NCBI taxonomy): Eukaryota > Metazoa > Chordata > Actinopteri > Carangiformes > Carangidae > Seriola > Seriola lalandi. The sequence goes on from NW_019524793.1 coordinate 582,292, forward strand.
TGAGCTTTTAGAGTTCACAGTAAACATGATTTGTGAAATGGTGAATGCTTTCAGGACAAGGCGCTCCACAACCCCGCCTGTGTCGTGTGTTTTTTTTTTTTGTGGCTGGTACACAAGCACAGTCAGCCAAATGAGAGTGGAATCCAATAAAAAGGCAATAAAATGCTGAGTCACTCCAGTGTAGTGCTGATATTTTCAGCTTTCTCTGAAGGCAGTTTGGCTGTGTTGTATTTCTCAGGCTGACTGAGGTCGGGCTAGGGGTTGTGGGGGGTCCCTCTCTGTGTTTCTCTGTTTGTCTCTCTTCATCATGGCATGTGTGCATCTCTACTGGTGAGACTCTCAAGCCCATTTGTGTTTTGATTGGTTCAGACCTGAAGCAGACTTCCTGGAGGCAATCTGTTGGTTCCCCATGGTGTTCTACACAGTGGGCTCCATCGACAAGTAAGACAAACCAAAGCCATAGGCTATTTCCATTTCCTTTTGTCTTCCTCTTTTTCATCTGCTACTATTTCCTTAGTCTTTATTCATTCAGGTGCTTTTTCGCCTCCCAAATGACATAGATTTCTCTTTGAGTTATCCTTCCTGCCCTTCAACACGGTCGTATGCTTTCTCATCTCACTCCCTCCAGTCTGGACAGTTTGCTTCGATGTGGGGTGACTTTTGCCGACACCATGGTGGTGGTTGACAAAGAGAGCTCCATGATTGCAGAGGAGGACTACATGGCTGATGCAAAGACTATCGTCAATGTCCAGACCCTCTTCAGGTCTGCTTTGCCCAAACTTGCTCTGCAATCTCACACATTGGCTTAGAGTGAGTTGTTTTTTTGTTTTTTTTTGTTTTTTTCATCCATTATCTCTGTGCTTCTTCTTCTTCCTCTCAGACTATTCCCAGCTCTTAGTATCATCACGGAGCTCACGCACCCAGCCAACATGCGCTTCATGCAGTTCAAAGTCAAAGACCATTACTCTCTGGCTCTGTCCAAACTGGAAAAGGTAAAAGCTTCACACCCTCACACCTCCACTTCATTTCTCCCTCATTTCCTTCAGAGGTCGTAATGGTAGAACAATGAGGAGAAACTCAACCGACCGTATTGCATTATGAAAGAGTGGATTTAGACATACAGCCATTGAAGGGCAGCTCATGATGCTTTGTTTTAATGTGATAAGCTGCACAGATCTTTTGTCACGTCTACAGTAAAGTTTCCAGAGAACACTTGTAACTGATTATAGCCTTTGTGCCTTTTGTTCTTTACACCGCACTGCTACTTGCCTTTTTAAATGACTGCTGTTCACTGTGTGGCAGCTAATGAATTCCCCCCGCAGGCATCAATAACATTTATCAACAAATCAGTAAATTAGTCTCTGCTTGACACCACATCTTAAAACGAATTTCGATCTGGCATTAGCATTATTATGAGATGACTGTTTGTGAAGTTTCTAGCAGTGTTTCCTCACAGCAGGAATGACCTTTGCTGGATATCCAGCCTTTCCCTCGCGTGATCATGATCATTACATTAATATGCAGGTCAAATGTAGTGGGAACGCTGACCAGGATATAAGAATAAAAGTATTGCCTTCAGCCCAGTGTATTCTGGGACAGACTTGAGCCATTGACTTTGTAAATAAATTCTAAAATGAAAAAATACACTGTTGATGAAGCTTACAACACATCGTCTCTACTATCTCTGTTACATCATCTCATCTCTTCAAGGGCTAGTGTAATCCGTGTGTGTGTGTCTGTGTGTGTGTGTGTGTTTGGTTGTGCGTGCGTGTGTGCATGCGTACGTGTGTGTGTGTGATTGCTCTGCAGAAGGAAAGGGAGAAAGGGTCCAACCTGGTGTTTATGTTCCGCCTGCCCTTCGCTGCAGGGAAGGTGTTCAGTGTCAGCATGCTGGACACTCTGCTCTACCAGGTATCTCAAAGATTCCTCCCACTGAATAACAAAAAGAAATGCTTCTCCTCAGTGTTGCAAAACGCCAAATGTCATCTATTCTTGCCGACTTGTTTGCTGTGCTGTCCCTCTAGTCATTTGTGAAGGACTACATGATCTCCATCACCAGGCTGCTGCTGGGTTTAGACTCCATGCCCGGCTCAGGTTTCCTCTGTGCAGTAAGTAGCTGAGCACAAATTCAGTCTGTGCGGACGGCCGAGTGCCTCTGAGGCTGATGATTGTTTTGTTTGTTTTCTAGATGAAAATCACAGAGGATGACTTGTGGATCCGCACCTACGGCAGGCTCTACCAGAAACTGTGCTCCTCCACTGGAGACATACCCATCGGCATCTACCGGACAGAGGCCCACAAGCTTCCGGTCTCTGAGGTCAGCTGCTGTTCTGATCTAGTTTTCAGATTTGTGGCCAAAAATCAATGGATTGAAGTCACTGGACTGGCTGAGAAAACTAAACAGGACATCTGTAAAGGCCTGGTAGACCCCTAGCGGCTATAATGTTCATTACACCAACAAAAGAGAAGGAGTTAGAGGAAGAAAAGAAAAAAACACTGACAATTTTTGTTAAACTTAACTAGCAGAAGCGCTACAAATATAAAGACATTAAAGTCCACGTGGTTCATTAAATTCCCAATTGTTAATATATTAAACTAAACACACTCTCAAAAGATTTTCTCTTTGCTCCCAGTTACTAAAATGTCTCTCTTTCATTGACTACAATAACATTTCTGCACGTCCCCTTATAAGGTTCGTTTAAATAGAGTCATTTTCTCCAAATGCTGATTGAATTTGTCCATGTTTTGCCAACAAATAGATGCAGAGCTATGAAGACACAGTCGGGTCTTAGTTTTGACATGTGAAACAGAGGAGCTCCACAGGCTGCAACAGTAAAAAAACAAATGCACAGTCATATCATATATTAAGAATGGTGCAGTGGCGATTAACAGTTCATTCATTTCTTAAAGAAAAACCAGGGGTGCGATGGTTCTTTTGGACTATTCAGTACATGCAGCAGAGTGTATCTTGTTCATCATTCATTTCTACCATGATAAGAAAGTATTAATTCCTCCTCATTGTGAGAAATCAGAGTCAGTACTGGTGAAGAATTTAATAAAATCTGTGTGATAACAGGTTGATTACACCACGTGAGGAAATGAAAGGTTTGTGTATGTGAATATGCGGTTATATGTGTGTGTCTCAGTCCCAGGTATCCATCACAGTGGAGGACTACGAGGACACCAGAGAACCCAGAGAGCCCCTGTTGTCCCGGACCAGCGCACACCGTAACTCCACCTCCTCTGAGCCCATCTCCACCTCCTCCCACTCCTCCGACCACCCGCTGCTCAGGAGGAAGAGCATGCAGTGGGCACGGCGGCTGAGCAGGAAGGGAGGTCGGGGCTCCAGCGGGGCCAAGGGGGGTCCGGGGAGTGCGGCAGAGAGGATCAGCCAGCAGAGACTGACCCTGTTCAGGCGCTCGGAGAGGCAGGAACTCAACGCCTTAGTGCGAACGAGGATGAAACATTTGGGCCTTTCTCCAACTGGATTCAGTAAGTCTGTGCCACTCCGCTCCTGACCTCAAGTACAGAACTACTGTTACTAGTTACCATACAAATTAATATTTACATAAGTAACACACAATAAGGTTATAAAATACAATGTCTCATTAAAAATTAGACCAACCTTTTTGGCTTATGGCCCCTTTGGCCCTTACAAAAAAGCAGTGTCTGGTTGGCTGGATTCCTTGTTTCATTTCAGATGTCAAAGAGATTAAATTCTTCAATGTTTAAGATCCAAAAATCCAGCAAAATAATACATAACTGTGTATAAAGGATTTAAGACTTGCTCCACCTTGACAAGCTGCGATAATAAAATGCTATATGTATATTAATGTATCAGTACTAACTATCTAATAAAGTTATAAAAAAATAACATGCCATTCATAGGACACATTTTTCTTTTTCTTTTGGTGCATGAAAACATTTGGATCTTTATTTGTAATGGAGTATTTCTACATCGTTGTATTGGTGCTTTAACTTAAGTGAAGGATCTGAGTGCCTCTTCCCCCACTGTTTGTTTACTGTCTGTTACTCTCTATGTATTCTGCCTGTTTCCATTTTTATCTAAATTTGTCTTCCTGTCTCATGACTCACTGTAACGTAACCTCTATTCTGTTTGTAGAGCACGGATGTAGCACAGCCTGCTGTATATCCTGTGCCTATTTTATTTCCTGCCCCACTCACCTCTGTTCTTCCTGTGTCAGATGGGATGACAGACCAAGGGAACAGACTGTCGTACATCCTTATCAACCCTTCTCCAGATACCAGACTGGAGCTTCACGATGTCGTGTGAGTACACAAACATAAATGTAATTGATAGCGCTGTAAAATGAGCACACCGTGAAAACTATAAAATATTACAGGATGCTGTTTGCTGCTCTATCTGCAGATACCTGATTAGACCAGATCCCCTCTCTCTGGTACCCAATCAGGGGAGCAACAGGAAGTGCAATGCAGGGCTCTCAGAGAGCCACAGGTTCGATACGCAGGACAGCACCCATCTGTGAGAGACTTAAAAAAAAGGAAAAAGAAAAAAAAAAAAAGACAAATATACTGTCATACTGTCAAACCACTGCCAGAGAGAGGAGACACAACAACACACTCTTGAGGGAGAAGCAGAAATGAAGAACTGGTTCTACGGGGTGGAATTCAGCCCGACAGCACATTGCCTTCATATTTTCCTCCACATTCAGTCTAGTTGAACTCAGAGGTGCCGGACATGCATGGACCTTTTCTATAACGATTGGGAATGTTTTATTTATGCACCTTCCTATTTTCAAAGCGGAGAGCTGCGGACACAGAAGTGCATTTAATGAAAAACTGTATGTATTTATATCTGTGTATGTGCATGTTATGTACTGCATCATGTATGTGCGGCGTGTATGTATGCGTGTACTGTATGTATCTGCAGGTGCGTGAACGAATGTGTACATGTGCTTATGGATCAAGAGCAAGACACTGCCAATTTTATGCGGACAGCCAAAGGAATCTGCTACCAAATGAAAGTCAAGGGATGTATTCTTTGTGTCCTTCTCTTTGTGGTAGGCATGTGTCGTCACACTTAATGTTGTTTGACGTATCTGGAAGTGACGCTACAGTGCAGACATCCTGTGAAGTTTTCTCTCTTTCTTTTTTTTCTTTTTCTTTTTTTATTTGGTCTTCATAAAGCCCTTTTGAAACTGTGTACCTGTCGCTTACACCCTCAAACACACACATTAATTTTACGCTCACCAGCAGTGGAGGAACCCAAAGAGCACCGGTCTCAACAAGGGACAAAATCAGACAGCGAGCACACATGGTCAGTGCAGGGCATTTTTTCTTAAAGTCCCGCTTTCTCTGCTTCTGCCAGTCGGTGTGAGCCGCCCAGCCACCAGCTTGCTTTTGCTGACATGCATGTTAGAGATGCAGGGGATGGACAAAATAATATACCGTGACATAATAACCCTGCAACAAATACAGTACAACCTTTGTAAAGCTTATAATTGAACCTTTTTGAGAGTCAGAAAGGTGTTGATCCAACTGTCAACCTGTTATAAGCTTTACAAGTAAATATTCGCCGTATTTATTGCACACTGCTATAAATATCCACTTTAACAAGTAATTAGTTTGTTATTTTAGTATAGACATATATATTATAATTTGGGACTCAATCAGAAAAAAATCTTGTTTCTCTAAAAACAAGTGAAAAATGTGCCAGTAGAGTGAAATCATTCTGCTTGTTTATCTTATGTCATAAATTTTCAATTGTTTAAAGAAACATGAGATTTCAATATGCTACAGTATTATTGATATTACAGTGAATCACTTGTTAGGGTGGACATTTATGCCATTTGTTTACCAAGGATTTGCAGGCCTCTGTAAATCTTTTGTCAGAAGTTCTGAACGGGCCGTTTCACACAGAAATGGTGCAGCCATGTGGTGGGAGCGCTAACCGGCGCCCCCTGCCAAACACCACTGCTGTAGCTTCAGTGCCATTAAAACAGATGGAAATATGTACATATTAAAGTCAGTCATTATAGCTTGTCATTGCTTTATTGTTGTTTTGGTGTCAATTTGTGCAGCTGTTAAGCGGAATCTTCTCACAACCACTTCAAGCATTAGATTCATGGCATCATGTACCGATTGGCACATGTAAAACCGCTTGACATCAAAGGTGTCACATTGTTTTATTTCCTAAATGAATCACTTGATTGTCTGACGCAGTGTGTCTCTCCTGTGGTTTACCGAGGTCACAGTTATTTCTGCTTTCATACATGAACACTGTGTGTGATTCACATTAAATGGCTCTAATTCATTTCCTGTAATGTCCCCCTCCCTCACCAAAGATCACAGGTGTTACACCTGTGTGACTTAAATAAGTCCAACATGTCTATTCATGTGTATACTGTTAGGTAAGATTGTGTGAACAAAACCCAAGGTGTGTTTTTAACCAGGGGTCAGCTCACTAGACATCTTTTCTGTTTGTGTTGCTTTACTCAGAGCTTTGAAAAATTGAACCATTCTCTTCGTCTAGCATGTTTAAACATTATCATCATCATCATATTTATTTCTTTTCTTTGCTGCCATGAGTTTTTTTTTGCCCGCTGGAAGTTTATTTCACTTCCTTTTACGGAAAGAATTCATCTAGAACTCAGCTCTCTGTATGCCTGACTTGAATAGCGGAAGAATGAACACACTACGTGATATGAGAGCATGGGTGTGGCCAAGATAAAGACTCAACACTGAACAGAGCCTGAATGTAAGGGCTCAGTTGGAGAACTGTGCAAAATGAGGCAGAGGAAATGGCGGTCCAAGCAGTCGGTGTGAGGCTTGAGTCTGGGGACGGTTAAGCAAATGTGGTGGAGGCCCCCCGTCCAGTGAGAAAGCTGGATGCCTGTTGCAGGGACCCAGAAGGGCTGAGGTGAGAGTCTTAACCTCCTCTGTGCCTCAATAAGCTCAGGGATTGGTGCAAGAGTTGGTATGACTTACAAGAAGCAAAAATCCTGCATAGATAAAGATGAGTACAAGTGTGCAGGATTCGTTTTTGCATCATCTGGGTGATGAAACTGTTTTCTCTGTGTTTACAGGTATTTCAAATACTGGCAAAGAAGCATCACAACATCATTCGCATCAAGCTCTCTTCCTCTGTCATATTCTATTAACTGCTCCATCCTGCTCCCAAGTCAAGGCTGGCCTCGACTCTGTGAGTAGGCCTGTCTGACTATCTGCCGTTGACCGCAGCTGATGCTCCACTTTCTTTCTCTCTCTGTCAGATGCCACTGACCTTTGTGGCTTAAAACGGTTTGCCTAGCAGGTGTGCTTTCCAATGGGGACCGGGGGTCTCACCGTGCTGATTAACAATGCAGGGTGCCTGGCCAGAGGCAGCCTGCAGGACACCGGTCCTGAGGACTTGCAGAAGACCGTCAACACCAATGCCATGGGCCAAAATGAGGAAAGAGGAGGACCAAGTGTTGTAACTAACACACAACTTGTAATGCTGCATTTTTTCAAAATAAAAGAAGGAAATTGGGTGGCGCCAAACCACTATTCGGTGAAAGTTTCCAGTTCCCACCCTCCGACTTCCTCTCTTCCTCCCAGTGGTCATCATTAGAATTTTGTGCAATAGCGACGGCGAGTGAGATGTCGGAGTTTTCCAACAGCAAAGCAGCCGTCCTCAGCATCTCCTCACTTCTGGGTTCATCAGAATCCTCATATGCCTGCTTCCCAGCCGTCTTCTATCGCATCAGCAAGATATTTACAGACAGCCTGCTGTCACTGTGCCCTGCTACTCAAAGGCCTCATCTTACAGCCATCCAGGGGAACTGTTCACCCGTCACCCCAGCTGCTCTGTCACTGTTCTTTTCTCTGCTCCCTCCTTTTCCTCCCACTCCTCTGCTCGCAGGAAGGTTTGAACACACTGAGACACTGACACTCCAGAGGAGCTGTAGAAGGACGAGATCCTGTTTTCTGAGCTGCACCCTGGCCACGTACACACTGACAAGGGTAGGCAGGAGGTGAGTCAGCAAGTTTCCACTGACCCTCACTGGTTCATCCCTGAAGTATATACAGTGAAACAATGTGGAGGAACCAGAGTTGACTCTGAATGTTTACTTTATTAACTGAGAAGCACAATATTGACGTCATGTTGTATGATTTCATATTTCACACACAATGGTTAAATGTTTATGCAGTGACTTTGTGATTTCTGAAAATAGCAAAGAAACAGCTGCAATATATGTGCCAGAATCACAGTCATAAAATGTCATCTTCAAATCCAGTCCACCAGGATCACAGGATTACAGCCTCCAGTATCTACCTAATTTTCTTATTCTGCTTTGTGAAATAAACGGGCGCTCATGCAGACACTTGAAAGCTGCATTAGAATATTGATCGGCATAAAATGGACATGTAATGCAGGACTGGCTTTTTTTACTCTTGCATTTAGTTTCAAGTTGGTTTTAAGCCTTTAGACTTTGCTGTGTCTTTGCACTCATAATTCTCCCATGACCCTGCTTTGCCACCGCTTTTTATATGCTTCTTAGTTTTTTAACTAACAGTGAGATGAATTCGAGTCCTGTGCGAGTCTTCATAGTTGTGTGTTTGTGACCACCAGGGGGAGATTGATGCTCAGGAGAGTGTGTGCAGGGGATGCTGAGCTTGATGGCCTCCCTGACTGAGAAGCAGATGGAGCCCTTGTGGATTATAAAGGCAGGTCCATCCCCTGGAAGCTTTAAACAGCTGCTTTGTGCTTCGTTAACTGCAGTCAATCACTAAATGAACCCCTGTGAAATAAGCCAATTATTGTTCTAATCACTCAGTCGATGCTTATTTTACACACCGACATCATCTGCTTAAACAATTTGATACTCATGCATTTATGTTCTCTATAAGGTTTTCTCAAATCACCACGTCGCACTGTTCCACACAGCCACTTTGACGGGGCAGATCTTGAGGGGTTTGGGGTTATTCCCATTGATGTTGGCTCCGGGGCAGAAGAAGGGGTACATCTTCTCAGTGAAGAAGTCGTTGAAGGTGTAGATGGGCGTCATGCTGACCGGGTTGGAGAAGATCACCTCTCCGGAGTCGTAGTCCAGCTGCACCCGGACTCGGGTCAGCTCCCCCTCCGGGTGAAGCGGGGTGCTGGGTCTCGTCATGGCCGAGTACTCGCCCTCGTAGTGCGAGATCATCCAAAAGCCGCCCTCGGGACAGCCAGAAATGCGGCCTTTCCTGTCGATGGACTCCTTGACCACCCCGAGCATCCAGTCCACCTTGTCGCCAATGTCCACTTCCCAGGCGTGGCGGCCCGAGGTGAAGCCCTCTGAGCCCAGCACGAACACAAAGTGGCCAAAACGTTCAGGATTGTCCGGGAGCTGCTTCAGGGATCCGCTGTTGGCCACACTGGTCAGGTCTGAGGAGAGAGACAACCAAGAGTAGGCAGTGTTGGGGTCCAGGGTGATGGGTGCTAAAAGGAAAAGAGAAAAAAAACAGATGAAGGAAAGCGGATGATTTCCTCTCAAAATTCAAGGCACATCTCTAAAAAGGGCTCCACAATTAAAAGCAACGATATCAGATTTCACACACACACACAGCCTGTTGAGTGCTTACTGTACTGAACCAGCTCCACCATCTTCTCCCACACGTGGTACTTGAGGGAACTGACGTGTTTGGCCACATTCATAAGAGCACCTGACACTTTTTCTGGATCCTTCTGTGGAATCTGTGCCCTGAGAAGAGAATGCCATGCAGGAGTATAACTAGAAAGCTCAATCTACTTATAAAGTAGATACTGCAGAAGATTAAACGTTTCTTACCTTTTCTTCGTATTAGCATAATTCTGAAATCAAAAGAGAGAGTTTTACAACCGCTGCAAGGTCAAGCGAATTCAGAGAGAGGAAAACATTTCGAATCCTCTCACCTGAAGGAAGAGAGCATCACTGGACGCGATCTCGTTCTCAATGGCAATGACGGCGTGAGAGAAGGTGAGGATGTCTCTGGTGATGCTGTCGGACTTCTTCTTCACCAGCTCCCTCTTCTCCTCGTCCTCCTGCTGCAGAGAGGCCAGTCGGGCCGCCTCCTCCCTCTGCAGAAACTCACGGAGCTGCTCAAACTCCTCCTTGATCTCCTTCTCTGTGGCCTGAGTCTGGTTCTAGCAGACGTGGGTCAACAGGAAAATATACTGAATGTAAAAAAAGCCTTGTCTGTGTCGGCTTCTCTTTATCTACATCCCCTTTGGGATTGTCAAAATAAGAGCAATAAGGTCATTACTTTTGGATTACTTGGATTTATTTTTAGATTATGTCTTGAAATCTTGATTAAATGTATTCCCTGTCCATACAAGGAGAAGAAAATAATCATAATATCATCATAACCCTAATACAACCCTTTTAGGATTCTGTGGGTTCCATTATTTATCTCTGAAAGCATCACTATGATATATCTCTTGGACTCAGTTCATTTTTGTACCAAACACTTAATTAAAAATCCTGTAGCTTAAAAAAACAAACAAACAAAAAAAACATCTCCATGGGAAACTATGCGTCTTAGGGAAACTATGCGTCTTTTATAACACCTTGGCTGACATGTTTATACACTAACAGTGGGCGGCTCAACTTCAGTGATCATGCAGATCCTCTAGTGTTTCGTGGATCTTTGTGTTTATTGATACCTTGATGTGGACAGTTGTGTCATCACACTCCTGCTTGGCCTCATACAGGTGACGCAGGTTCTTCTTCAGAGGAATCAGCTCTTTCTTCAGCTCTGCCTGAGGGGTGAGGGCAGAGAACGTGTCAAAATGTCACAGAATGTTCATCCTAGAAACTGGCAGCTGAAAATGATCCTAACATCATCTTGATGACACTGAGCCTAAAATGGGAAGTGTTTCTGATGTTCCTGACTTTGCACAGCTACTAAGAAGGGATGTCAAGTATAACCACTTTTCTGAGTTTCAGAGCAGTGATGTGAAATTTTAAAATGTGGATTATAATGGTTAAATCCCTCAGTGCATCTCAATTAATAACTGTAAGCAGGTAGTCTTTTTAAAAGCCTGAGGGACTGCAGACAGACAAGAGCAGATTACCTTGAGGTCCTGCGCTCCCTCTTCTAAGGGACACACTCTGTGTCCTTGGTGCTTCTTGGAGGTGTGACACACACAGCACAAGACTTCAAAGTCATCTAGACAGAAGAGTTTGAGAACCTCCTCGTGTGTGGTGCACTTCACCTCCACCATCCCTGCTTCCTCCCCTGTCCACCCGGCCACCGTCCCAGCTGGGGACGTCTTGCGCTCCTGCTCCTTCAGGAAGGTGTCGGCCACGTTCTTCAGGGCCAGGCTGACCGTGGGCTCTGTCAGGGAGCATTTCCTCCTGCAGACGGGACACTCGCGCCTGGCTTTCTTCTTGTTCCAGAACTGCTGCAGGCAGGCCCGGCAGAAGCTGTGGCTGCACTTGAGCACCACAGGTTCCTTGAAGATCTCACAGCAAACAGGACAGGACAGTTCCTCTTCCAGCATGGAGCCTGAGCGCGAGGAAACAGCCCGCGGCCGAAGGGCTAAAGCTACCTTGGGACTCTGGAGGAAAGAAAGTTTCCCAGGTTGAGAGGAAGCTCGTGGGCGCAACGCCATGGTAGGTTCCTGTTGGCGGGACACTGCTTTTAAAGCTGTGGTTGTTCTGTTCCAGAAAGTGCACTCTGATAATAAGGAGAAGTACTCCTCTCTGACTGTAGTCCACAGAGTAATCTGAAGACAGTTTATGAGCAACCAGGGTTATAGATCAGCTGGGACTTGAAGAACTGGTTTACTTCACTTGTAGTAAATACAGGACATGTCATCAACCCTTATCTGCAAGCCACACCAGGGCTCTGTGAAGCAGGACTCCAGCTGAGTCAAGAGGGATGTTTTTCTTCTTCACAGAAGAAAGTGTGCTGCGGAAGTGTTCTGGCAGTTTTTAGTTTAATTTTGAGTGACAAGAAGAGCAGATGCAGGAGGTAGAAGCTGGGTATAGTAGGGCACTGGTGATTTTACAGAATTCAAAACAGCTGCATAAAACTCTGCTGTTGCACATTTATAATCTAAAAATACTACAAAACATATTTTGTGTTGAACTGGGACAGATCTCTTCACTTTACCACCTTCCTTGATTTACATGTGAGGCCTGCAAATGACCCTGCTGAGCTTAACCAGCACTATCAAGTCTACTAGGGTAGATCTTATTACATTACCTGTGATGGCCTGCTGACACTCACAGTGATTTTGCTGTCTAGTTAAATGTCATACATATTTCAGGAGGACACAGGAGGGGGAAGACACACACGCGCGCGCACACACACACACACACGCGCGCACACACACACACACACATAATATTGCAAAACAATCCAGCAGATCACAGCATTCTCTCTCCTTATTCTTAACAGCAGAAAACTTAACTCCCAGTGTGTGTGTGTGTGTGTGTGTGTGTGTGTGTGTGTGTGTGTGTAGCAAAGACCAAACAGAAAGAAAACTGCCATGTTGATGTTATTATTGCATTATAATTGGACAATGACAACAGTGTAATACAAAGCCATCAAAATAATGTCTTCTTCTCAGTGTTACAGTGTTCTAGCATCAGTTTCAATACATAACCCCATTTAGATATTCATTAACTGTAAAGAATGAAACAAAACTACAAAATAGCTTCATACATTTGGATATACTGTAAAGGTTAACACCAAAGGATTTTTTTTAAGACATGTGTTTACCTACGCTGAGTAGTGGGTGCGACACTGCCTCATTTTCCTCTGCTGGACACATGATGGAAGTAGTTTGGTATCATTCTGCTCCAGTGACAGTATACTTCATTTTTCAGCACCATCATGCACCAGAATCCATACTTCTAACAAAATGTATAAAATGCATGAAATGAGAAAAAAATAAAGGCATTTTGTTCTTAACAAATCCTTTTTCTTTTTTTTTTTCCTTACACAACTACTCCATCTCATGCCTCTCTCTTTTCATTAATACTGCTCTCTGTAATGCTTCAAAACCATTAAGTAGTTCCAACACAATCAAATTCTTCATCACACACCTTGTTTTAAAATAGACATCACATCACTTTATATAAAAACACTAACTATAAAAAAAATCCACACAATCCACAAACCTGGAAACCAATCTGCTTCTCACTCCCACATATTGACCTTCAGTAAAAAGGTCAATTAACACTGATTCTTTTTTAACACTGTCAAATGTATGAAAGTAAGGAATGTGCTGCTGTCTGCACAGCTGACTTCATTACAGCATGGAGTGTGTCAACAGTGGGCAAACACCACTGATCTTTAAGTCAGGAGCTACAGTTTACTACGACCTTTCTGCAACCATATTGTTTTCTTTTACCATAAAAAAAACAACAAAAACAAACAAACAAAAGAACAAAAAACCAGCAGAATTCATGATGAAGATAAAAATATAACAGCACATGCTTGTAAAACCGATCCGTAACAGTAACATCGAGTGTTTCAGGATGACACTGTACTGTGTTTCAGGGAGGCCGATGCCTTGTACTGTGCAATAACTGTGCCGCTCACCAGGTGAGGTACAGTGCAATCTCTGTTCACGTCTATTGTTGGTTTACAGCGCAGTGCAACAGTGCAATGTGGAAAAAAAAAAGAAAAAAATCACATTTTTTTTTTGCTAAGTATCAAATATCTACTTTGTGTTAGCCGTTGTCTGTCATTTCTCCCATATTAGAGACTTGTGCTGTACTTGTTCCACTGCCAGCAACTACAACAATGACATGCAGGTTCATGTGATGCGGTCAAAGGGAATGCTCATCAGCGTGCTTGTAGTTTCTGGATAAAGCCGGAAGACAAATAAAAGCACTAGGGAAGTCATCACAGACACCTTCCTCTCCCATTAACTGGTATTATCCTCTTTGTCTAGGCAGAGTCTCCCAAAAGGGTACACTCTAAATTAAAAATAGTAGGAGTATACACTGGAATAAAAACAAACTCATGACGGTAGTGTTGTGTTTCCTAGTAGTGCTTAATGTTGTGGGCGTCACGCACGCAGAAGTTGTTCTGCTCCATTAGTTTCTGTGGTTACACCCGCCCAACCTTAGCATCACCGATGGCACCCCAGACGTCGAAAACAAATTCATCAGGGAAGGCGAAATCTCCCAGGGTTTCATCTAAAGCCTCGGCAAACTCATCAGGGTTCTTTTTGTCCTTTCCCAGCTCCACCATGGTAGCCGCTAAGGGAGAGAGAGAGGTCAGAGAACATTTAGTGAACACACTAGAATTACTGTCTTGCAGTTGTTTGCCTCTGCCAAGCAGTTAAGTTACAGTTTGCATCCATGTCTGTCCAGGCTCATATAATATATGCAGTGGAGACTTGGAATGAATTTAATGAAAGTTTTTAAGTGTATTTCACCACAATTAGCATACGAATTCTTGAGTTATGGACAAAACTGTGTTTTGTGAGGTCACAGTGCCTAAGTGCCAATGCTTCAGGCCACGGCTGTTGTTCTTTTTTTGTTCTTTTATCCCTTTTATGTTAATTTGTCTTTCAAGGTGATAATGATAAAATGGCTTTCTCTTTCAAACTGCAGAACTAAAATCGTGTTTTGCTCTGTGGTCAATGAACTAGCAGCTCTGCAGGCTGCAAATGTTATAAAATTGTGGCCCCAGTGTTCTGTGGACTGGCCTCTTAAGAGCCAATTAAAAGCTGATTCATATTTTGAGGTCACAGTGGCTTTCACCTTTGACCACCAAACTGTAATCAGACATCTGTGCCAAATTTGTAGAAGAAATATCCTCCAGGCGTTCCTGAGATATTGCATTCATGAGAATGGGACGGATGGGTGGACAACCAGAGAACATAATGCTTCTTGTACCGGGGTTTGGGTTGTTCGTCCATCCAGATGGACCGCAAATAACACTAATCAATTATAACACCATTAGAGCCAAAACACACACGCAAAGACACACTTACCAAGCTCGCTGTCTCTGATGCCCATGTAGCTCTCAAGCAGGTCGTCCACCTTCTCAATGGCCTTTTCCTCAAACGCAGAAGGCTGGAGGGAAAAAAAAACACAACACACAAACTCAGCAAATTATAAACATTTTTTAAACAGCACAAAAACCTGTTATTAGTCAACAGGTGTTGTAAACACACTCACCAGTTCTTCCACAGTAGCAGGACCTTTAGATCGCAGCCGGAGGGTTCCTCTGCCAGTCCCTAGCTGAACCCCTGATGCCGACCTGGACCCTCCAGACCGCTGGCTGATCATATCTACACAAAGCAATCAAACATCCCATCAACACTTTGGACAGTACTAAAAAAAAATGGCTTCCTTCTTCATTGTCAAGCTGTGACAGTGCTGAACATCATGCCCTGTAACACTATCACCTAATCTTTAGATAAACTCCATTTCATCCATTTTTTGGTGTGATCCTTTTCAGGCTGTTGCTTATTTTAACTGAAGAAAATGGCTTAATATATTTCATGTTTACTATGAGCAGCAAAGGCACTTATTTCAATAAGTTAGGCTTCTGTCTTTTATGTGGTAAGGTTTTAGAATACTATAAACTATATATATTAAACTACTATGATGACTGAAAATAAAGTTTAAAAAAAATTTAGTATGTCGAATTAAACGCTATAAAATCTAAACTTGAGTGCAGCCTTCATAGCCACAAGTACGACATTATTACCTGCTATTAGTGGAGTATGAGACTGCTCCAGTAACTCAGAGTGCATAGTGATTGTTTCAGGTAGTGCAGATGAGGCTCTGACTTAAGAATGAGAAGCATGTTGTGCTGCCACACCACAACACTGTCTTACATATGTCACAATTAAACTCATCTCTCAGATGACTTAATGTTTCCTCCTCCCACACTTACCAAAGGCCTTGAGAGGCTCCACCAGCTTGATGGTGAACTCCTTCCCTTTGGGCAGCTCCTTCAGCATTTTGGCCACCTCGTAGTGTCGGCAGCCTATCAGGCGATGGCCGTTGATAGACTCGATCATATCGCCCACGTTAATAACCTGAATCTGGTGGATGACGCTCCCCTCACGGATTCTCTGAAAACAGCAAATATCAAATTAACAAACCAACACACTACACATCTTGTTGTGTTTTCCTTAATACATGTAATTTATTCTCATCCTATGTGCAGCTGTTATGTCTATGTTTAGTCCAGGGTCATGTCTCTCCCTGTGGACACTTGACTCAAAACAAATCAATTTCCTAGGACAGTTCAATGTTCCTCACCTTGATGAAAGCATAGCCAGCTCCATTATCAGTGATCGTCAACCCTAGTGCATCCTCCCCTTTGAACACGTCTATTTCCTTCTTTTGGCCTTTAATGTGGGCAAAAATAAAGTCCTCCAGTCCAATTTGACCTCCCAACAGTTTATCCATGTCCACCTTGTGAGTGTTCAGTGTGCAAAACATAACCTGAGGAGGGACACAACAAACAAAGCTGACATCTTAAAATGTATTGTTTTGTCCGACCGAAAGTCCAAAACACAAAGATATACAGTTTACTACGATATACTGTATGACAGAGAGAAACAGAAAACAGTCATTTGAAGCTGAAGGAGCTGCCCGAAGGGAATCTTTAGCCTTTTTCCAAACATTTTCAATCAAATAGTAAAATAATTTATCTGTCGATCAGCAAAATTGTTTTAGTCCTAGTCAACACACTCACTCACCTCAGATGGTGGTATCCCAAAGGCCTCACCAATCTTGGCATAGAGTTCCCGGACATTGCTGAAGCCCTCTATACGGCCGGTAGGGCTGCCGTGAGCGAGCTGGGTGTGGAAGATGAGGCGAGGTCTCATGCTGCTGGGTGGGGGAGGCAGACCTTCAGAGGTGGCACCTTCTCCCAGCCCGACAACACCCCCATCTAGGCCATCCATACCCGGCACATTGAGACCTGCGCGGATGGGCTCCGCTTCCTCGTTCTCCACTAACGGGGACGCCTTCTTCCTTCTTCCCAAACCCAGAGGCATAGTAGTCCTACAGGGAGAGCAGAGGGAGTGGAGGGGAGGAGGCTGCTCTGGGGACTTATGCTATAATCCACGCCAACATACACCTGTTCAGCCAAATCAGTGGCAGGTCTGTTGGAGGTTTATGTCACAGCTATAGTATGGTCCTCTAGACCAGCTAAAGAGCTGTCTTAGCCAGGCACTGTCAGGGTTTACACATCTACACATCAGAGCAGTTCACATAACTGAGTCTGTAAGGTCCAGCACCCTGCAGTGGGAGGTCTTCAGCTGTAACACAGAAACAGACACTGTTCAATATTCATACATTTACCAATGCAATGACATATCGATTGTACAAGCAATTTAACCCAAAGTAATATGTAATGCTGTGAACATTAAGAAATATTATAATTAGCATAGCTCTTCCTTAAGATTATACCTTGCTAATGTTAGCTGGTAGCGCTGACACACTTATCTTTCACTTCTAGCAACACAAACAGACAACTCTCATGTAGCCAGCAACTTAGCATTTAGCTACTAAAACGGAAGCTAAATCACTGTCTGTTGATCCCGCTAGTAAGTTATAGATTTACTATTTCTGACGTATGGAGGTTAGTTAGCTAGATTAACTGTGATCAATGGATGTGGACATGAGGGAGTAAACACGGCAGGCCGGTCGTTCTTACCGGAGCAGGAGTTTTAGCCAAGTGTCGTTAGCTACCTCTTCCTGCTAGCTTAGCCAGCTAACGGTGCTGCTGTGAGTTGTTAAAAATAACGTTACGTTGGCAGAGAAAGTCCAGTATGTTTTGTTGCTCCCCTCCGGACAGGTGGGCTCATCCAGGGGCAGATTGTAGGGTAAATTAAGTATGTCTGTATCGGTATGCAGGGGTAGATTTATCTTTCTGCCTGCCCAGCAGGGGTGGAACAAGGACGCCTTCAGGGTTCCTCGTAAACCGCACTTCTCAGTGGAACGATTGTTCTGAAGTCGTAACAGTGTTGGGAGAAGTATTCAGATCCTTTACCTAAGTAGAAGTACTAACACCTAATTGTAAAAATACTCAATTACAAGAAAAGGCCCTGTAGTGGTAATGTTGCTTAAGTAAAAGTACTAATACCACAGTATAAAAACCATGGGCGTAGGTTCCGTTTGAACATTGGGGGGACACATTGAGCTGAGGGCTCTGGGGTTTCTCCTTTTATAAATTTTGAACATCAAAAAGTCAATTTAAATACAATCAGGTACATTTTCATGCACCATTTTGTGCGATTACTGCATCCATTTAGGGTGGAATTGTCATTCATGTAAAGGAATACACAAAATTCAGCACCAGGTGACTATTCAAAATATAATACAATATAATACAGTCAAGCTCTCAAATTCAAATGTTCCAAGGTGTCAACAAATCACAAGCTGTCATTCATTTGACTCTTTGGACAGCTGCTGTGCAGTTTATGCGGGATTAGTTTGCCTGCTGTTATTTTAGCTAGCAAAATTGTATGTTATTGTTTTGTTATTTTACTTTTACTTACTTAATTTTACTTTTACTTGAAATACATTTTTTAATAATTAAAAGAAAAAGAAGAAATTTCCCACATCTGAGAAGCTGGGCCTATTAAACGTTTAGTACTTTTTGCATGAGGATGACTTAAATTATTATCAAAATAGCTGCCAATTAATTTTGATTGATCAACAAATGGTTTCAGTTTTACTTTAAACTGTTGGGTAGTTTAATGGATAACAAAGCATCATATCTTAAAATCCTAATTCTTAAAGTAACTAGTGACTAAATGTGTCAGATAAATATAGTGGATTAAAAAAGTAAAATGTTTCCCTATAAAACACAATCGGGGTATACTAAAGTACATGTACATGAAATTTGTACTTTCATACCAAAATTTTTATTTTAATGCCATGTTTGCACTTTATTTTGTACAGTAGTACATAGTTACATTTCAAATCTGAAAACCGAGAGTATAGCTTCTCGGTTGAGAGAGTTGATAGACGTGAGTATACACTGTCCTCTGGCGGTCACGGGGTGTAAGTACTCCTGACTATTGTAAAAGTTTTATTTTGAAGGTTGTAGCCAGAAGTGCATGCTGCAGGGAAACCCATGATTATAAATTAATTTTGATAGGCTGCAGACGGTGTACTTGCAGTGCAAGGCTCGTACTGTGATTATGTGCACTACTAACAGTCTTTAAAAGCTACTTTGTTCATCAAAGAGAAAAAAGATGCAATGTCTGATACTGCATTTCTATTTCTGTTACTATTTGATTTAGTCAGTCGCATGTGTAGTTATGACAAAGATATAATCTAGAATTATCCTGCCTTAATTGCAATGTCACTAATATCAAGGCAGACACATAGCCATAGTCACACTTCCGGTTAAAACCTTCAAAATAAAACCTTGACCATAAGCGGGCACTATACATGTGCTTGTTTTAAACACAATCACTAATGCAGCTGTTTGTGTACAAGAGGTGAATCTTACTTTTTTTTTTTTTTTTGAGAGAGATATTTGGCGATGGCAAAGAAAATGCTCTTTTTATTAATTATATTGAATGAAAAATAAATAATAGATTAGTACATCAATATAGACAAAAATATCTGATGGTAACTATCTATAGTGGAGAGCATAAATACAGTGATATTTGACAGAAGGGTTTAGGGAGGAATACTTTAATTGTTAAAATGTCTTTAATAATTAAAGCATACAGGATATAATCAATGAGATATTTGCCGTTTGGTTTGCCAGTTTCTTTAATGTGGAAATGCAAATCATCACAGCATAGGAAAGATCTATTAAAAGTTTTCATCCCATTATCAATTCATAAAAGCTTTGTTGTGAAAAATCATAACATCCTGAATCACGCCCTGAAGAATTTCAAAACTACATAAACAAGAAGTAAAACAAAAATAATGCTTACACCTTTTTCCCTTAAAAAGGAAAACATTTTAAGAAAAAAAAACAATTATCCTTTTTTAAAACAAAAAAGTTAAACATTACAGAGATTACACATCTCTACATTCATGTTAAACCACATGTTTGTGTTAGAAACTTAAAACTCCAGCAGGAGCACGATGAGGCAAGTAATGACCGTCATGAAGTTTGTTTCGTCTCTTCTGACAATCACATCAACACCAAAAATACTTAAAATGTGCAAATGAACCAACTGGTTTACTAACTTCCATCGTCACGACAGTCAAAGCTACACAGGGCTGAAAGAGACACAGAGTTCAATACTGAACTGTGAAACTAAATATTTCCAGACACTGTACATCTTGGAGCAAATGCTGTCAGGTATGAGCTATAAGAGAAGGTATGATATAAGACAGAATAATCAAACAAAAATATATTCAGGCCTTTAAGTCAGGGGCTTAAACTTATTTTCACATCTCAATCTCTGAAAGAGTGATCCTGGTACCATATTAATGCACCAGGGTTATACCCTGTTATGTGTGAAAGAAAAAACAAACAAAAAAAACAAACCTCACTGACAAAGTAATAACATATGACGAGAAACTGAACTATCATATACGCTGTGCATCTTCAGGGGGTACGATTCAAAGGATAAGATTTTGGTAATTTGTTGGTCGCACATGACAGGACACACACATGCTCTCGATAGACTTTTAGACACACATACATATATTATAATTACATAGGGGACTATTATTTGGCACAAAAGTCAAATATTTTACATAATAAAGTGATGTACTACAAGAGATAGTAAAAGTAAACATTTTGCAAGATGTGCCATCTTAAACACCAGGGATGCACCAATCTGATTTTTCTCTCCTTTTTGATCCATTAACTCAGATATCTGCTGACAGAGTACCGATCTGATATAAGTGCTCCCTGTTTTCTAAATTTAAAATCTCTATAATGCTTTATCACTGCGTGGAACTCAGTGGAGATGAAGATTTCCACAGTTAGGTGTAGCCCTACAAATAGTGTAACCAAAGACTGAATTTTATTATGACGCTGACAAAGAAACTGTAACTGTCACATCTGGCTAATGCTGATCCACTTAATATATTTAGTATTAGTGCTGATGCTAATGGTCAAATCAGTGCATCCGTATGTAAAACACTAATGTTTTCACTTCTCAGGATCCACACAGTATTTAAGTGTCAGTTTTATCTAACAGCAACCAAAGTCGTATCCTGTTGATTAATGTAGTTATAGCTACATTCAAGCATGCGTGAGTGCACCTGAGGTATAGTAAATTAGCTGGCTCTGTGCTCTGTCAAAGCACTCCCAAAAACCGCTGCAGTGAAACCAAATCCTCTGTTACTGAACTAAATTTTCAAGTGGTACAATTCATTTAAGTCTTAAAAAACCATCTTGGTTTCTCGTTTTTGCAGCCAAACCATAACCTATCACTTGACACATTGCATGAATACCTATATACACACCATATACCTCCTACTGTTTACTTAATGACTTGAATCTGACATTGTGGCAGGCTGTTACTTAACACTGTTACTCAACCTCAGCTGAATGCACACACACAAAGCGAAAAGTCAACTGTCCTGTCAGTTTCCAGGCCTTAAGACACTCATTAAACTGACTGGATACTGGGTTAAGAAGAGACACAACCAAATCTGCCCTCTGCATCAATTGTCCAGGCCGAAATGTGAT
The DNA here is from genome assembly GCF_002814215.2 of Seriola lalandi dorsalis. Classification (NCBI taxonomy): domain Eukaryota; kingdom Metazoa; phylum Chordata; class Actinopteri; order Carangiformes; family Carangidae; genus Seriola; species Seriola lalandi. The sequence goes on from NW_019524793.1 coordinate 603,880, forward strand.
GATACACTGGAGAGTGTCACTGGAAATGTTAACTTGCTATATTTTTATTATATTTTTGTCATTGTTTCAAGTCATGGTGGAAGTATCTGCTTAAGTGCATCACGTGTGCTTTGGCCTAGTTTGTCAGGGAATTTAACGGTGAAGTCTAAGATCATGTCACCCCTCTTCTCAGGGCACTTGGAAAGCGGCAGCCCCTCTCCAACAATGCGCTTTTTCATTCCAGGTTTGACAACGTCTCTGGAAGTCACAGTGATGGTCCGGCCGTCCAGTGTCGGGGCGTTGACGGTGCATCCACACAACGCCTGGAGATAGAGAGAGAATGGGAAACGAGGTAATTAGACAAAGAGATAAAACCTCCAATGTTTGTTTAAATTTTAAGTATCTTTAGTCAAAATGCTACTGGAACAGGTAATATTTTTTGTCTTTTTCCCTGTGCATGAAAAGGAAAAATGTATGTCTGTTCTGATATCCTCATTTACTTACTTCTCTGAGTGATATTTTTGCAGGGTAAATTATATCTGAGCCTTCTCTTCTGAACACCGGGTGGGGTTTATCTTTGACCACAAACACCACATCTGCAGGAATGTTGGTGGGAGTTTCATCTCCCTCCCTAGGAAAGGTGATTTTTGTCCCCTCCTTCCAGCCACGTTTGATGTCGACTGTTAAAATCTTGTCCTCGTTACGTATGGTGCAGCCGTCCGGGTTGAGTCTCTTGCGAGAAATCTTCATCTTTTTGGTGCAGCCTGAGAAAACCTCTTCGAGGCTCACCTTCAGCTCATGCACCACGGGCGGGTCCTTCTTCTTCTCGTGTGCTCTGTGAGGGCCTCCTGGGTGGGATTTAAACGACCTGTGGAACCCACCCATGCCACCCATTCCTCCCATGCCAAATGCTGAGAAGGGGTCCTGGATGTCCATGTCATCATCCCCATTCTGTGAGAAGAAATGATCGAACGGGCTCCGGCCTCCGAAGAACTCAGCAAAGATCGCATGTGGGTCTCCATGGAAGGTGTAGTTGTAGCTTGGACCACTGTGTCCTCCACCTCCACCACCAGCCGAACCCTTTAATCCTGAGGAGGAAAAGACAAGGAGAAACATCGAAGATCTGGGACTGCACGCTTTTGACAATAACTATTGAGTGATTATTTATTGCCAAATAAGTTAAAAAAAAATGCAATTTAGAACACACACTAATATCTGTGTGAAAATTGTTTAATAACCAAATTGAAGGGATGTAGGGCTGCAATTACTTATTATTTACATTACATTGATATATCGGCAGATTATTTTCTTGATAAACTGATTAATCATTTAGTGTATATGGGGTCAAAAAACTAAAAACATCCTGAAGAAAAAAACGGTTGTGACCATTGAGACCAAAGATTTCAAAAACAGCTGATCCTCACATGATTAAAAGACTAATTGTTTCAGCATTAAAGGAATGCTTATCAACATATTTCATATCCTTGAGATAAAAACTTATGTCAGCCAACAAATGGTTTTCTGATTCTTTAGACTTTTGAATATCAATACAGACACCAGTTTTAAAAATCCATTATTAGTTGAGCTCAAGTTGTAAATAAATAAAGGCCTCTGTGTAAGTACCAAAAGCTTTTACATATAAACCAGTCATACTTGGCTCGACACAGCATTGAAATAATGGGTGGGCACTTAGGGGTGAATAGTGCTCCAACAATCATCTGTCAATCAATCTGTTGATCAGTTATTCATTTAACAGCAATTCAATTAATTACTTGACTTACTTTAATTACATCAGTTTTTATCATTAATTAAGAAATGATAGCGAAAATATTACTGTTTTCAAGTTAGAACTAACAAATGCTAATATTAACATGCTTACCTATATTTACTTTTACCAGCAAATTATTAACCCCTACAGAATTTAAAAGTGTAAACTGATAATGAAAATATTAATTGGTTGAAAGACTAGAAATGACCATCCTGCAAGGAATAGAAGTTCAAAAAGAATTTAGTTCCGGTTTTGTTTTTTGCTTTTAAACGCCCAAAAGTCGTCAAATCTGTGTCTGTGTCTCTGCCACAGCCTGATGTCACAAATCTGTTCACTTTTGAACGGGTTAAACCGGAATCATCACTCCAGTGACAGACTGAAACGTCAGGCAAGAACTCGTTGTTTCCAGTAAATTCTCCAGCTACTCCTATTGTACACACACGCCCCTTTGCATTGTCTGGCTGCTGGTGCAGAAAGATACCAGACACAGCAATGACCGATTGGGAGGATGCACCAGTTTATCAGCTAGATGCAACACAATCAGAAAGTTAAAAGTGCCAATAGAGGTTTGTTGAATATTACACTAAACACTAGGAGTTGTGTGAAAAGTAATGGCACAAACTACTAAACAATGTGCAAGTTGTGAGGAGAGGAGTTCAGTTACCTTCTTCTCCAAAGCGATCATAAATGTCCTTTTTCTTGGCATCACTGAGGACATCATAGGCTTCAGCAATCTCCTTGAATTTATCTTCTGCTCCGGGAGACTTGTTCTTGTCAGGATGGCAGCGCAGGGCCTGTTTTCTGTACGCCTTTTTTATCTCATCTTCGGACGCACCTTTGGCTATTCCTAGCACTTTGTAGTAATCTTTACCCATTACAATGACCAGTCACTTCTTCTTCCACGTCATAAAAACATTATCAACGCAGTTGCTTCAATTTCTGCTCAGTTCCAGCGACACAACCAGCGTGTCCTGTGTGTGCGGGACAGGTTAAACACAGGCTCCACAGCTGTCACTGCTGCAGCTTGTGGCTAGCTAGCGGTCACGGTTAGCTTTCCTCACTTGTCAGTCACAGTAGACAACTTATAACCCTGCGCCGCGCCCAGAAAAAAATGTCACTTAACTTGAACTACACAACCACATATAAAGTGTTCGTACAGGTGTGTCCGAGCTGCTACCGCCGAGCTGGAAACCGAGCGAGGAAACTTCTGGAAGAAGCTGGTGCTGATGTGTGTCATCACTACCGAGCCGAGAGGACTCACTCCCAGCAACTTCCGGCTTCGCTTGAGCCACACTAGACCTCGAGAAGTGGTCAGGTTTGTCTTTAAACCAAAATCTTAAAATGAATTTACTTAACAGAGGCTTTTCCGAATGAAAGCACCTTAGTTTGGTTGTCTAGATTAAATTAACTGCAATGTGCATCAACTATTGACCCTTCTAGTAATTTTTGATATGAGTACGCAGGCGCAAGTGCTTCAGCTCTTCCAGCTTTCACTGCTTTTACTGTCAATGCGGCCATAACATTTCACGCTCGCTCATTTCACACTGTGGGCTGAAATCAGTAATAAAATGCACTTGCTACTTTATAGTGTCCATAGGTCTGGAATAGAAATGTCAGTTATGTTTGGCAACAGATTTTATTGAATTACAATTTCTTCCTTTAAACATGAAATTTCTAGCATAGCAATCCATCTGAAGGTCAATGATAGACTCACCACAACTAAATGAACAAACAAAAATAACAGTCTCACAACTTTGTCTCCATTTTTCCTGTAATTAATACCAAACCACATTGTGCTTTTCAGGACATACTTAAAAAATGACGAAATAGTTGACCTATGAAATAAAATATTTTAGTATATTTTTATATGGCATTGTATATTTGTAAGATAATATGAATAAAATCAGAATCAGCATCAACGTATTGGCCAAGTTACAAGTTTATTAGGTACAACCAGCTAAAACTAATGTAGTCTAATACAACAACCTGCAATAAAATCTACCATAGTGGAGGTCCTAATGTCATTCAGTCTACCTTCAGTCTACAAAATATTAGAAACACCTGTCAGTATAACACAACAGCACCACAGACCTCTGTCTCCAAAATAACCCCAAAGCTGAAAAACAGCTTCAACAAAAAACAAAAATGATACCCTTCATGAAGGTAGGATTTATTGCATGGCTGCTGGATTAAACTGCATTAGTCTCAGTTGATGTACTTAATAAACTGTAGGCTGTTGACACACACAAGGTATACATTTGCACAGTGACTAGAACAAGACAACAAAGCCAAACAAACATGAGCAAACATAAACACACAGCTAATATGTACAGGCATTTATTGTTATTATAGATGGGCTGCACTGAGGCCTCACATGGCTAAAGTTAGTGTTCATGGGTGTGTTGGTGTGTGGAGAGAAACTCTCCTTGTGCCTGGTTGTAAAGTGCTCTGTAGTGCCCACTGGAGGTGACAAGTTGAAATAAGTTATATCCAGAGTGTGAGTTGTCTGCAATGATTTACCCAGCCTGTTTCCTGACTCAGGAGGTCCACAAGTGCTGGAGGGTGGGCAGGTTGACATCAGTAATCGTGTTCTTAATCAGAACTACAGACTCCAGAGTGTTCCCAACATTAATTCAAAAGCTCTGTGACACGGTTTCACCAAAAAAATGAACAAAAAGTCTCACGTAGGTGATATATTTTATAGAAGAGAGGGTAAAACAGAGTTTCATGAATGAAAATTTACAATAAATGATTAGAAATTATTTAAATTTGTTTTTATACTTAAAACTTATTTTCTATGTTTATATATAAAGTAATACATTTATGAACAACCATCCAAAATTAATTTTATTGGCCTGAATTTAACCCTTCTTTTAATGTCAAGCTTTTAAGTACATCAGGAATGACAGGGCATTTTAAAGTGTCACCACATACATTTCTACTGGAGAGTAAAGGGGACTCTGACCGCAGCACTCTGAGGATCACTGATCCCATTGAGCTCCATGTTGTAGCCTCATATCAGATCTAACTGTTACGACCTTTGAAAGTTGAACTTCAGTATGTGTTTGAGATTTTTGTTCACATTCATGTTAGTGTCTCTGATAATCAATATGAGGAGGATTAGTGTTCGCAGAGGGATTTTTGTAACACAAGAGTAAAAAATGATCTTGGAATGCAAACAGTGATACCGCTGCTTGCTGCTGGCTTGGGCTACTGGTTATAAATAGACCACAGAATATAGATATGCAGTTGGCTTTGTACAATGATTGAGTTGACCCCGTGCGATGAAAGGCATCTCTGATCTTCTCCCAATCAGCCTGTTCTACACCCTCCTCCTCCCACCACAAACCTGCCTGAAGTATTTTGGAAATGATGTTGCTCATTCAGCGCACAAACCTTGAACCACCACACAGGCACTGAAATAAACATGTTTGTCTTTGTTCTGGAGGTCAGGAAGAGAAAAGAATACCAGCCTCACAGGTGGTCTGGCAGGAGGGAGGGTGGTGGTGGTGGGGGGTGGAGGGGGTGTTGGCATGTGGAGGTCTTTCATCCCGTCGATCAGGCTTTTAATGGAGCCCGTCACTGCGTAACCAAGCGAGGAGCAGAGCAGACAAGAGATGTGTCTTATAGGTCTAATGAGAGCACACTGGCATCTGACACTGGGTAGGGCCGTATGTGGCTTCCCAAGGTTACCAAGCCGCTGCAGAGCAAATCAGGCAACTTATATTTAGCCTTGCAAATGGCGCGCTATGGATTATGTCTTAGGGCTCTCCAGTTTCGTCTTCGGTGCGTTTTGTTGCATGAAGGGGTGGTGGGTGGGGGGTTGTGGATCATGAAGAGGCTGCTATTCAGGTGAGGAGCAGGTTCACTTCATGTTCCAGCTCTCCTGCTGCTCCTCCTCACTGTCACTTTCCAACACTCTCTCTAACGTACATACACTCCATCTGGGGGGGGAAAAAAGTGTTTATGATCTCACATATTTCCGTCACTCTTCCTCTGGAGCTGAAGGGCTATTCCGAGAGTCCAAAAGACACCAAAGAAGACACACTTCAGCTGGACAGGCAGTTCTGTTGAGGGAAGAGCAGGGAGCTGCTGCATTTCACTAGTGGAGGCCACCACAGATTATTTCAACAGGCTACTGAGGGTTGGGATCAAACGTTATCATGGATGTTCTCGCCTTAGAGGCAAAGACTGTGACTGGAACAGAAACCGAGAAGAAATCTACCCCAAGGCCAAAACCGAAACCTCCCAAAAAGGCCAAAAGGACAGTTTACTTTGAGGTGGAGATCTTGGACAAAAAGACCAAGGAGAAACTCTTGCTGCTGGATAAGGTGAGTGTCCGCATGATCAAGGGTTTCTGATTACACTCACCTTTTATATTGACCATAACGATTTTAGGAGACTAATAATACCCTGTGATTATAGATGTTTAAGTCTTGTACAAAAGTCACCAAAAGCTGCTTGAGAACTAAGATTTTATGATAAACGACTACATTTCATCACCTCGCAGTTACATGATTTAAAACAGCTTACGTCTGTTCTAAAAGTAGCACGAGCAAAGACTGTGATTGCTTTGCAGTGAAGTCAGAGGAAACGTGTTTGTTTTAGCTCAAGAAGCACAGAGTCATCACTATCAGCAGACGGGGTAATTTTACAGATAATCATCTACTTCACGCGCGGCCTGGTCAAGTGCAGCCATTATCAGTTACGTTTCTATTGAGCGAGGGTTGCAGTTAGGAGGTGAGAATTCCCTCTTCATCTGACTGGAATTTTCTGTTCCAGCTACAGTACGTGCCATGTGCTGCACCAGGGCCAACAGGCGAGCGAGCGGGCAGACACACACACATATGATTAGCAGCTTGTGCAAATGTGCAGAGTCGTGTCAAAAACAAGAGGGATCGCATTGCAGATGAAAAAGCTTCAATGCAAGTCTGACAAATTCCAAAACAAATGAAAACTTCTGCAAGAAAGTAAAACTGGTGACTTCTGCTCTTGTATATCTAGTCGTAAATTGACTTGTAAATGTCAGTATGGCGTACTACTGTTGCTGATACCATCTTGAGTATGGCTTATTTTTACATTTTGATTTCAGGTGGAGCCAACTGCCACTATTTTGGATATTAAAGCTTTGTTTCATAAATCATGTGAGTAAATTTAAGAAATGAAGACATTTTCATTTACAGTGAAAGCCAAACAAAACAAACAAAAGCCATGAGTGAAGTCCCTTTTCCATTTCGACAGATCCAAAGTGGTATCCAGCCAGACAATCCCTGCGCTTGGATCCCAGTATGTGTGCTTTTCTCCATAAATTCTGCAACTCTGTTGAACGATAAGTGTGGTTGTGAATTTATGTGATGTTGTCTGGTCTCTTCTGTCATGTTTCTCAGAGGCCAAGTGTCTCAGGGATGAGGACGTCCTCCAGACACTTCCTGTGGGAACCACAGCCAGCTTCTACTTCACTGACCTGGGACCCCAGCTCACATGGGGAACTGTGAGTGCAATGTATATTAGAACTGTACAGCGGTGTTGCATGTGTTAGTCGATGCTTTACATTGCTGTGAGCTATTATCAAAGCATACTATGTGTTTTTGATTTATTCACACCTTCCTTAGGTATCTGGTAATAAACGTCCACCGGGCCTTGCCAAGATTTGAGTGTGTCTTAATTCAGTTTTGAGTGTGTGTGTTTTGATCTGTTGAACGTTCAAGATCTGATTCTCTGAACATCAACGTTTATATTGCATGAAACTGCGTGATTACCCATGGTCCTTTTTTGCATGTTTTTTTTTTTCTGGGTATGATTTAGCTAGCCTACAACAAACTAGTTCAAGAATTCAGTGTTTGTTTTTATCAGATCACTGGCAGGGAAAGAGGATTGCTTTTCAAAACGGTCTGCAGAGTGTGATTTGCAGTCAGAGGATTAAAAGCATGCAAAACCACTGGTATGGTCTTTGAGTTCTGATCCAAGTACATGTGCTTGTATTTTAAATATAAACACACGCTCTCTCACCCACTCAATAACTCTTGAATATAAATGTCAATGCACAGTGACAGATAGAGGTGATTTGCTGTGGTTCGTTTTTCTCTCACCTCCCGCTCGGCCTGTCCTCTGTCCCAGGATATATAATCTCATGGCCCCATTTCTCCCCAAGGTGTTTATCCCCATGACCTCTCATTTGCCTTTCACTGCACCTCTTTACTCAACCTTGCCCACCCACTCTCTACATACCCTGTCCTTACCAACCCTGACACAACCTCCAGCGCCCTGCCAGGCTTTATGCCAGTGTGGGCGGAGGGGCATGAAAGCGCCACAGCTGAGATCACCAGTAGCTATTGGTCAGGCATGTTGAGCCTAGCTCTCTGCTCACGGTGCTGATTCAGGGATCGATTTCACTGTCAGCTGTGCTGCTTCGCTTGATTGTATCATTTGTGAAAAGCTGTTTTTACAAGCTGTCTTAGTGTCTCATTTGCCCCATGGGCACATGTTGAATATTATTATTGCTGTAGTGAATGGTTGTCAGTCCTGAGGAGAAGTAGATAGACTTGTTTTTGCTTCAAGATACTTGTGTCAATTGCATGTTCTCCCTTTGGCGGGGGGGTTTAGACCAGGAAGTGCTGGTTTAACTGGTTTAGTGCTGGTGGGAGAAATGATTATAATTTTAGTGGTTAGAGCGACGTTTTGCACTTCTCATGAATCTAGTTGTAAATCAAGAAAAAACTAAATTAAAAACACTTGTGTTTTCTCTACTCACTCCAGGTGTTCCTGACGGAGTGTGCAGGTCCACTGATCATCTACTTAATGTTCTACTTCCGCCTCCCCTTCATCTACTCCCCGAAATATGACTTCACCAGCAGCAAGCAGTGGATCGTACAGTGAGTGTCAGCTTGCTTATGTTTTCAGGGATCTGTTGTTGCGATGTTGCTGCTGTGTATCACACAATCCCAGGCTTTGCACAAATGCCCCCTCAACATGACAAACGGTTGTGCAGCTTATTGGTGTGTTGACACTGAGTCAGGGCCAAGTGTAATGGACTGCAGCGGGGCAATGTATGAATCATAGCTAAATATGTAAGTGCACGTGTGTGTGTGTGTGTGTGTGTGTGTGTGTGTGTGTGTGTGTGTGTGTATGTGTGTGTATGTGTGTCCTGTTGCAGCTTGGCCTGCATGTGTCACTCCTTTCACTACGTCAAGAGGATTTTGGAGACACTGTTTGTCCATCGTATCTCCCATGGGACCATGCCTCTCAGAAACATATTTAAGGTGAGTGAGTTGCATACTTTGACCTTTTGAACATGGTATTTATTATTCTCAGAAATCTAAATCAAATGTATATGCAGACTTATCATGACATGCTGACTTATTACAGCCCACTTTCTATTCCAGAACTGCGGCTATTACTGGTGCTCTGCAGCTTGGATGGCGTATTACATTAACCACCCTCTCTACACCCCACCCTGTAAGTGCTGACCACTGCAATTCTCTCTATAACTCATCAGTTGCAGTTGACTTCCATCTTAATCTATTTTTCTGTGAAACATCGACAGATTACGGGCAGCAGCAGGTGAATATAGGACTTTACATCTTCTTGGTGAGTTTGATATATGTGCAAGTTGTATTTTGCTGACTCAGTAAAGTCATTTCCCATATATCAAACCTGATATCTTATGGATGCTCATCTTCAAATGTCTTTATTCTCACAGTTCTGTCAAGTGGGGAATTTTTCCATCCACATTACACTTCGTAACCTCAAACCTCCAGGTGAGCATTTTGTAACAATGATAGATGCTATTTATTGGCATTTTTAGGGTCAATTTTAAAGAAGGAGGAGCAGTGTGAAGTTTAATTTCTGTTTCCCTCTCATCTCAGGTTCAAAAACCAAGAAGATTCCTTATCCAACGAAAAATCCTTTCACATGGATTTTTTGGCTGGTCTCTTGTCCGAACTACACATACGAGGTGAGCAGATCCACTCATACACAATTTTAGGTTAAAATTATTTTCAAATTTCAATGAAATCAAAGGTGATGTAAAAAGATTTCCCAAAAAGTTATGTTTTCACATCATAATAATCTATGATTTTTTTTTTATTATTATTTTGTCAATGTCTTGTATTTATGAATACAAATCTGTATATAAGAATATGGTAAATTTAATCAATAGGATTTTTACATTTTTACACTGAAATACTGAAGCCAGCTGTTAAACGCTGTTGTAACCTGGCAGCTTATACTGTATTTTATCCTTGCAATATAAGATGCACTTTTGCTGCCATCTACTGGTTACAATTTACACTTCTACCATAAATCTCAATATGTGTGTGTGTGCTTATTACTCACAGCTGGGCTCCTGGATCGGCTTCACGGTGATGACCCAGTGTGTGCCAGTGGGTTTCTTCACTCTCGTGGCGTTCATCCAGATGACTGTGTGGGCCAGAGGCAAACACCGCAGCTACTTAAAGGAGTTCAGAGATTATCCGACCCTGCGCTCCTCCATACTCCCCTTCCTCCTTTAGAGCCCGGCAGTGCTACACACATCCGACCTTTGTTGCTACACGCATCCAACTCCTCGCTGATTGGGTCCCTTTTTAGTGGCCGCTACATCCATTTGGATGTCAGAATGTGTGTGCTGAGGTTAACAGCATGGATACATTTTGGTCGTATGAAGTCCATGTAATATTTTCTTGCATGTCACTCCATAACAAGGAGTGGCAGTTACAGGACTGGTGGATGCAGGACTGTTACTGGCAAGGGAAGCCTTTAGAGTTAAATACAGCAAAGTCTTAATTTAATGATGTATGTGATCTTGAAGAGAGAGATGAAAAATGTCATTTTTATTTTGCTCCTTTGATAAGTTTTAAAATATTCAGTGATGTTTCCCACAGAGCTGGGAAATAAAGGGGGTAATCTGGATTGTCAACGTATGCAGCCTGGAGCTGATAACTGTGTGGCCTCATGCAGCTCACAATTGGATCTGACTGATCCAAGTGACCTTTACACTACGGTGGTTCTATTAGATCTGGATTAGAAATCGTTTTCTGATTCCCATGTCTTCCACCACGGGTGAGGAAAACGCCTTTCTTTTTGTCTGTACATGGATCGAGTGTATTTCTGGCACAGGGAAAATAATAGAGAGGGAAAACACTGCTGACAGCATGCACACACACATCCTACAAAAATACACCTCTTATTTACACAAGATGATTGTACTGCAGAAGGTATTCAGCTGAAAAAGCGAAAAGACCAAGTTTCAGTCAACAAATCATTATCAGTGGTTTTTGTTTTTTTGTACATTTTTGTGCAGTCGGTGCTTTTTCCAACCTGTTATTTTTGTACTAATCTGATAATTTGTGCTGCTACAAAACAAGTTGGACTATGTTTTGGTGCTTCAAAAAATTGGATACAGGACACTGGAAAAATACAAAAAAAGACAATTTAATTCACCATTTCTATTCCATTTTCACTGAATGTGTATTTCACAGAAGGCTGCATCAACTAAACCTTCAGAATAAATGAAGGATTTTTGTGTTACTGAAAATACTCCTGCTGCAATTTTTATGTGTGAAGAAAGTGTTCAGTCTTGAGCAGGAATTTTATCTGCAGTGCAAAGTTTGTTTACGATATTTGATTGAGACTGAAGGGTCCTGTTGAAACAATTGCTTTTAGGTTTAACTGTTGATACAAAGATAATAAACTGTATCACAAAACCAGTGACTGAACAGAGCGACACGAACTTTATTTGTGACTCTGGAAGAAGTGTCAGTGTTACAGATAAAAAGGGGAGGAGATACATTGCAGATGTAGACTACATCATATGGAATGTTACAATTCAAGTGGCTGGCTTAGATCATAACACAGAGAAACATGACAAAATTATAAATGGATGAGAACATAAAATATTGCATTTGATCAACATATCTGCTCTGCAAACAGGCACTGAGCAGCTGGATTGAATGTAAAACAATATATTCAGTATCACAATAACATTCCCCACAAGTTCATTACTTTACTTTGCTTATGTATGAAAGCAAATTCCATTAGGCTGCAAATTTTCTGGTCACGTCGTTGTGAAATTGTTCCCCAGAATGCAACTGTATTAAGTTGGACCACAGTCATTTCTAAACAAGATAAAACAAAAAAAAACCAACACGCATCATATTGCCTTGCCAGCAAGTAGTAGTATATCATATTGGTTATATCTCAGTGTTACAGAGACACTGAAGACGTAATCCAACATCAGCAGCTATTGGTGACATGATAAGTCAGGAATCAGACTCTGTTGACTTTTGATGCAGATATGTAGATAGTCTGACTTCCCCAGCACTTTGATGACATTTACATCAACCCATCATATGAGTAAAGAAAAGTGCACAGCACCTGTGCTTTTTGTTGATCTGTGTGAGTTACAAACTGTTTCTGGACTGACAGAAGGTACCGTGGTAGGTAGAGGGAGGACACTGGGAGAAATTTCAAAACCGCAACAAACCCACATTTTCTGGTGGACCCAAAACTGTGACAGCACTTTGCTACAGCACTATGCAGTCTGGTCTGTATGAGTATAATAGCCCATAGGTGGTGCACTTGGTGCAAGGTTGAGTCCTCTTCCCTGGCTGCATTACCCATCTTTTACTATTGCAGAGAGGTCATTGCTCCTCCACTTTACAACACACTCTGGTCGTAGCAGTCTCTTCCCTTCACTATGTGGTCACATGGGCAAAATGACAATTATTTAAAAACCAAAGACCGTAATGAGAGGTAGGATGACTGTCTTTCAGTTTCTGGTCATTCTCACAGTGAAAGTTCATTCCACCGCAGCATTTCCGCCTCCACTCACCCTCTACATATGCTGTATATGAAGGTGGGTGGCAGGATCCGGATGGGAGAGGGCACTGCATGCATGTTTGGTTCAATGCAGCATTTTCTGCCATGTGAATCACCACTTCAGAGGTCTTCGTATTCCAGGAAGTGGGTCCTCTGCAGGACCTTTACATGGCGCTCGTAGATTTTGAGGGCAGGGCCGAGTCGAATGGACAAACCAGTCAACACATCACTGCGCTGCATCAGGAGAAGGGACTTCCCATCAATTTCCTGTTGGTGAGAGAAAAAAAAACATGCTTCTCAGTTAATGTCACCCTTGGGTTTCTAAAGGGGGGTGCTGAATGCTTAGTGTATTTTACTAATATTTTAGGAGCCATCAGGACTCAGTGTTAAAAATGATATCGGCTACTGAACCCCTACAGTCATCTTGAGAAAAGTGTATTTTCCCAATCACTCTCAAGACAGCCAGTTTTCTTTTCTTGCAGCCTTTACCATGCAGCTCGATGTGCACAAATAAACTGGTACTGGTCACAACACACACTTCTTTTAGGCAATGCAACACACTATGTATAAACTGCCTCTAAAAATGAATTGGGTGATGGGATGTTTGGTTTTCAGCATACATGTAGCGCCCTCTGTGGCAGCTTGTGGTGGTGCACTAACCTGTGTTCGAAACGCCATGGCCTGCTCTGGAAAGCCTGCAGCTGAGAAGTAACTGGCCACATCTGCCACAGTCCACTGCAACAAGTTCTGGCTCATCTTCTCCTTCTTCACAGAGCTGGATGAAGATCAGGTGACAAAAAGTGTGGAGGGGGGGACATGACTGATGAATTGGCTAAAATGCATCTCAGTGGAGAATGTAAAGACTTGTTTAATAACAAGATACTCACACTTCATCACCTTTACCACCATTCAGAAGACCGTCTTCAGCTGTTGTAAAAGGCAATATATCTATCTTCTTTTTAAATGCACCTGTAATCAAAATGGAAAAAAATGAAATATTATAAATGATCAGCAAATTTTACAACAATAGAGCACTGCATTTCATGGAAATTAGGACATGCTCTGGGAGAAACCTTAATTACTGACTGTATTTCTTTAATGATCACAATACAGAGTCAATTTCACTTTGTATTACGGTTTGACAAAATGTAAGAGAAACACATCAGTATTACAGTATATATAGTATATATGGGGAACATTACTATTTTCTTGGCGTCAGAGACCTCTGCACTTGTTACTTTTCACAGCAAATTCCATCCATTTGTATTTCTTGTCATATCAACATGACACATGCAATGACCAGCCACAGCCACATGTCTATCTTGAGGCCCCACATCATTCATAAAACCTGATCTACTCAAATGTGCAATTAAAAGGGAGCTCAGTTCAAAAGACGCACTATTAGAGAGACAGAGGAGGGTTAATATGACAACTGTGCTTTATTGTTTGCCAATTCAATGTGCAAAATAAATTAGATAAAAATTAAATTAAATTAAAAAGAAATTCTGGGGTTTTAAATAAGCAGCTTCGGTTCCTTGACATTCACTGGTGTGATGTTGAACAAATGGGAGCAGAGTTCTGACAAAATGGAAATGATGCTTTTCCCGTGGTGCTAATATGCCACACTGAGACCTCTACTGTCACGGCACACTATGTTTTTCTATTAGACTGTTCATGGTTCAGAACAGTGAGGGTACAGTGGCTGAGTATTAATACAGCACCCTTACTATACCAGCCCACTTTCACAGGATGCTGCCAAGGCTGTTCTCCTGCATGTGATGCATGACAAGCATGAAGCCACAATTTTTTACATGGATACTAATCCCAGTCAAACTACATCCAGGCCCAGCACAGGTAAAGCACACAGTGACATGGTACCTGTGCAGTGGTAAAAATATGTTGGTGTTGTTCCTTTCTGTTACGCTGCATTTGTCATTTCCTTGGAAGTCTCTTGTTAATCTCTCAATAAGGAGGAAAAATCTATAACTACTTCTCTTGCATTAAAAGCTAGCATGTCAAATTTCAGATTTTCAACAAAGAAACAAACTCTGTAAGCATCCGACTACACAAACAACAAATTGTGCTCATTGTTAAAATACAAACAAGCTAGACGAAACTTACTGGGTATCAAACCTTATATCTCTGAGGTGGTGGACGGGAACTTTACCTCTAGCAAATTTTCATCAAGTCAGTAGAAAAATCTGAAAGTTTTATGTAGTCTTGCTTATCGGCAAACGTGTACATAAAATATAGGTCAAATATAAATAGAGCAGTTCATAATTATTAAGAACCATATGTAAACATACATATTATCAACCAAACTGCTCTAAAAGCATTTAAACAGATAGATTTAGAAACCCTCTGTAGCTTTGTGTTTGTCATATGATCATGTAGTGATTCTTCTTGACTGGACATCAAGATGCATCAGCTTCAAGACAGAATCAAACTGTATCAAGTCTGCAGATTTCCACCCCTACACACCACTACCTTTAATGGTGCAGTATTGCACAAAGGCAGCATGTTCAGAGTGACGACTTTGAACAGTCAAAGTGAGAACCACCTGGATCGACGGCAGCGGTACAAGCTTGTGAAGCATTCAAAAAATCTTGAGTGAGCCTCCAGGCAGCCCTAGTGCTAGAGGCCAAATAATAACCAGGATGGTCTTTGAAACATAAGCAATCAGCAGGTAATGCCCTTAACATGTGTGTATTTTATTAGAAACCATTTTCCAAAAAGAGATAGAAGTGGAGTGACCTGTTTTCTGCAAAACAACTGGAGACTACACAGCATCTTTATAAATGGGAAACTATGTAACTCACAGTTGTCAGGTGGCAGAGACACTGTCTGTGGTCTTCCATCGGTTACACTCCTGGTCTCATCCTGATACGGAAACAAAACAACAACAACAAATGAAACATGAAAATGTCAGGTAGAAAGCAGAGAGATCAAAGCGGGAGGCATACAGGTGGTGTTGTTTGTCACAAAGGAAAAACAGGCCAATTACCATTCGTGCTGCATAGTCTGGTACCAACTGGTCAGACGAAAGGCTGCTATCCTCCACCTTGCCTCCATCTTCTTTCTTCACGTTGTTCTTTAAAGCACAGGGGCTGGTGGTGGTAGAGTTGATTGCTGGCTTCGTGGCTGCTGCTAACAGAGTGAACCACTTAAATCACACATGGATCTCATCCATATTGACTTATTTAGTTTAAATTCACCCGAATGATTTGTTTAATAATTAATAACTAATTCAACTGACAGTTCTTACACGTTTTTGACATTTTTCACTAAACCTCAATAACTGGCACAAACAAGCCAATGGAAATGCATTATTTTCTGCATTATTTTCTCCAACAACTCTGTGTCTACCTTACATTAGATAAGGCATTTCTGCTGTCAACAACTATGTCACCCCACAAATAATTATCTAGTTGGTTAAAAGCTTCCATCCCCATCTCATATCCAGTGGAAAAACTAAGCATAAAGCATGCACATAAAACAATATTACAGTGCTTCATAATGCCGGGTATGCATATTACACTGTGTCTAGCAGTGTGAATACCTTTGTCTCTCTGCATTCCTGGGTGCTGGCGCTCCGCTGGGCAGACAGCAGAATCATAAGCCCAGTCATTGTGTGCGAGGGCCCTGGGGCTGGAGGGGGGCAAGGAGCTGGGCCTCTCACCAGCCTTCTGGAAAGAGACACAGTCCAGCCCCGAGCCAGGGCTGCAGCCAGGGCCGGGGCCAGGCCGAGTGCCAGAGGGAGAGCAGGGGGCAGAGGCGGCTCGCACAGAGGCACAGTGCACCACGGCATCTTCATACGTGCGGCCAGGAGAGGGCCCGTCCTGCCCATCCCGGCTCTCATCAGCCCCCTCCTCATCTGCATTACTGTCTGTGTCCATTGCCATAGAGGTGTCAGCCTACAAAACATAAACATAGGTGCAACATATAATTTTATCCTAATGTATTTTTTTTATTGTAATCTCTGCATGAACTACATTATATGAAATATTTACATGATATGACATTTTAAATCATCTCAGGTGGGTACAGAATTAAACAAGCATAGATCAAGTATGTCTTTATCTTTGCTTGGATCAGTGGAGAGTTAAGCTTCAGTGAAGAAATGAATAAGAAACATTTAATTCAGTGGAAGAAAAGCCTTTATAAACAATGAAGTTCATAATCTAACAGAAACTTAAAAAGCCGATACACCCTGAAAGGGTATTAGGGGTTGTTGTCATAACTGAGTACTAATTGTAGGCTGAACGTGTCACATGAAAACACGCTCGTACAGATGTCGCAATTTGACCGCTATGGTGGTAAATTATTGCCTTTGGATGCCTCCGTCCCTTTCCGCGGTGCAGTGTGTATTCTCCGCAGGCAGTCTGAGCCCTGCCACCTCAAATGTGTCTCCACAGAATTTAACACATGCTGTATAACGTTATGTGACTGCATACAACTAGTTTTTACGTACGCACTCATTCCTTTGTTGGGGGGGGGGGGTCGACGGCGCCCTGAGTGAAAAATTACCTTGTGTGCGACTGCGTGTCCAAGACCCAGCAGTCGAGCACAAGAGCGCACTAAAGCCCGCCCCGCTCCTGTGAGAGGAGCCGCTTGTATGGCATTCACCCCATCGCACTGCATTTCACATAACTTTCACCGAGACACGGTCACAAAAACACGATGCCGCCGAGGATCTCAATCCAGCATGATTCTCATCTCGGTTCACAAACACAGCCGATATGCTCGGTGCGTCCCCGTCTTTACAGGCCTTATGACTGATCATTGTAACACACGGGAGCACAGGGCCGATGGGAGGCGGTTTTTTTTTTGGTTTTTCTCAAATTTCCTCCAAAGTGCGCATGGAGTTGGGGAGCCGCGGTAAAGACCTCGCCATTGTGTCTGTGGTCTTTACCGGAGCGCTTCCCGGGGCCGAGCCGCGGTAAAGCAGATCGGAGATACCAAAAAAAAAAACGAGCTTTAACTCGACAGGAAGATCAACGCAGCACTCCGATCACAGCGAGCACCAGCCGCTTCGATTATAGTCTACTTTGACTTTGCACCGGGTCAACGATTTACTGTAAAAGCGACGGAACAGAAAGAGTAACGCAAATGAGTCCGTTATCGGACACGTCACTGTCTACATTTGACCCTCGTATTCGGGTAAAACCTGGATAACAAGCCCCGAGAAGCAGCCAGTCCAAAGTAACCAGGCGTCCGTTTTGTAGCGACACACACGCCTTTCAGGGAACAAAGTCAATTTGATCTCAGCTTAACCCAAATCGGACAGGCGCATCCGCCATCTAGAGCTGGACGAACAGTTTGCGGTCGCTTTACGTTACTTCAGGTCTCACACATTGTTACTGGCTCCTGTATTTCATTACTTTGCAGTGCTGTGGTTCATCTTAAAATACTGTCAACAAATAGTTGACACACACGGAGAAGGGATGCCATTGCTGTACGGGACGAGAGAGGCCATAACAACAGCTAACACCAAGCATTAGACGTGACCGGGCTTGGAACCGTGTCCGACAATGGAGCTAGGGGTTCGACTTTATGCACTGCGTCGGCAATCGTACATCACTCGAGAAATAGACGGAGTTTGCACACATGAACTGCATATACGTTTATTATGAGTACTTTGGCACTGATAATGATCGGTTTTCTTGCTGTTTTACGGGACAATACATAGTGATGGGCATATTTTAAAGTCCAGACGGAAGGGGTGACATCTCGTCACGGACAGACGAAATATGTGTGTGTCTGGGCATGGTTCTAGGTTCATTTGCTGTTTTGCCTGGGATCGCTGTGCTCGTTTTCTTCCTAGGAAAAAAAACACAATCAACAACCCAACAATGTCCCAGCGTCCCCCATCAGGCTCCTACATCCGCGGTGTTTAAGACTTTTTTTCCTTCACCCACTCCCACATTGACAAGTAAGTGAGAATGAAAACACATGTTTCCGCCCTCAGCTTTCAAAATAAAACTTTCATTGGCGAACGCGAATTTTGACGCTCTTATTTATGAAAGCAATTCTTCAACTTCCGGGCTCAAGCTACTCGTTTCTTGTGAGCTTGACACAGCCTCCCCCCACCCTCCTCCCTCCTCCCCTTCGCTCAACGCCGAGTTTGGGGCTTGAAAAGCGCTTTCTGCTGCTGATAATGGAGGCTCAACCGGGCTGTTGCGGACGGACAGGACGGTGTAACTTTTCCTGTCTTCTGCTTGTTCGTCTGCATCGTCCGTTTAAAGTGCTTTTCAACCGGGGCTACGTAAAATATGCCACACTCTGAGTACACGCGCACCTTCTGTTTTTTTTCTTCTCCACCTCGGCAGCGCTCGAGCGAGGTCCAACCGCCGCTCCCCGTCTGCGGCAGTTTTGGGTGCACTTGCAAATCACTCCCCTCACCACTCCCCGTGTACAGACACAAAACAAAAAGACGTTTATTTTGCAAACCACACACAGCCCGCAACGTGCTTATATCTCCACCTGTTAATTTGCTATGACGTGATATGACAATGAGATGTGAGCTCGTTAAACATGTCTCCTCGCATCAACCTCAACATACCTCCAAATCCTCCTCGTCCTGGTCCACAGGACCGAAAGCGCTGTCCCCGTTGCTTAAGTCAGAATGACTGGCTTCTTCCACCGCGCTCCTTCTCGCAGCCGTCGTTAACGTTACATCGTCTTTTTTTCTGCTTCTCCGCTGAACCTTGGCGGCGTTTCGGTATGATATAGAGCCCTTGTAGTTAACTTTCAACACGGTTTGTTCCTGTATCAGTTTCTCCAGTTCTGCGCAGGTTCGGTCGGGCTCGGACCCGTGTCGTCTCCGGACCATTCGGCAAATCCTCTCCAAGTCCGGCCGGGCTTTCCGCGACCGCAGCGAGTCGATAGTGTCCAGGATCCACTCGCGGTACTTGGATTCAGACATCTTTTTTGCTCGGTTGGTTTGCTTGTTTTTTTTCTTTTTTTCCTTTTTTCTTACCTTAGTGCGTCAACCTTGCACGTTACACACGGCGTTTTTCGTGAGCCGCGGTCCGAGCCCAACTGAGAAGCGGAAACCTCGCTGTACGCCTCCTGCGTTTGCGTGTGCGCTTAAGGTGGACCGACGGATTACAGCGAAAAGTTTCACTCGAGAGGGGTTTTAAGGTGGAATGGGCAGTCCTGGACGGGAACATGCGCGCGCACTCGGCCCCATGTGCGTCCTAATGAGTGTATAAGGTGGCATTTTACGTAAAAAGTTAGAAAATATTTATATAATATTATATATATATATATATATATATATATATATATTAATATATTGATGAAGTTACTGAAGCTAATTCACGTGGTCTATTATTTTGTAGCGTTGCAAAATCAAATTTAAGAATCTGAGTCCATTTGCTGCCCCATCACGAGAAGAAGAAGTGAAAGAGGAATTAATAAAAGACAATAGATTATCAGGTCAGAAAAATACTGCTTTAGTGAATCCAGTAAAAAAAAAATGTCCTCTTTTGTTGTGCTTATTAAAAATTGTAGCTGGTCTTCTTTAAATCACGAATTATATAATTTACTGTATTGGAAGCACAATCTGTGATCCAGTTGTTCGGGTTAGGGTTAAATCTCCTTAGTCCCACTAAATTCCAAAACACAGAATTGGAACCTGCAGTGATTCCTAAATTGAGTCCCCAAATACAGGGGCAAACACTATACAGCTGTACTGTATGCAGATGTTTTCTGATGCTGTTAATGGTATGATTACCTCACTCATGTTTGTAAACACAAGAGTAAATATGTGTGTATTGTCAATTATGATAAACTTAGAAAAAGGTTTATACTGATAAATCAACTTTTCAACTATGTAAACATATTTGTAATTTATGTAGTCTGAAGATTACCAAGTGGACCTTTAAAGTATTTTTCTTAATGTATTTTTAAAATACATACATTTTATTACATCTTTATTGGGTTTATTTACTCATTTGTAGCCTTTTGTGTCCAAATGTCTCATTTATTTTCCAATTATCGATTAATGAATTACTTCATAACATTTAATACTTTAATGGGTTTATTCATTACGTGGTCTTTTACTTTATCTTAATTGCTTTCAAACCATCTGGAAGCCTCTCTAGGCCCTTCACATATAAGTGATGCAGATAGATGCAATCCTCAAAAAAAAGAGTGCTCTGAGGGTGTAGATACATTTGGAGAGGGATGCTGAAAAGCTGGCTGGGTAATTGATCCCGTACTGTGACAGGATGAACATAACACTGCATTATTCAATTGCACCTGCCAGCCTCTTAAAACATTCACAATAACAATCAGGACAGTGAATATAACACCTACCAACAATTTTGCTCCTCTGATCCGCCATGAGAGCAGCCTGAAGCTGCAAATATCTTCCCTCAGATTTGTATGTTTTAAAAAACATTATTTATTTTTTTTAAAAATGTGGTTAACCTAATTTAGCTGAGTGTGACATCATGCAAGGTGAAATGGGAGTTTATATATAACCCAGACATATTAGTCTTAACAAGTAAAACTTTATTGGAATGATACATTTTGCAAAATATTACTTTATGTATATTTTTTTTAACATACTCATTGTGTTCTAAGGGTATCTGTCAAGTTCTCCAGAGGGTAAGATAGTTAAGACTGTCAAAGGCAAGGATATACAGTATTGTTTCCCAAAAGGTACAATAGACTACACAATCACTGTACCCAGGTCATGAGGAAAAGATTAATGTTCTGTTTTTGCTTTTTTTTTTCCTTTTTTTTTGAAAATACAATTAGAAAATATGAACGCAAAACATCTCAGATGTAAAAAGTGTTATGTCTGAATGAAGAGTGTGTGAAAACTTGATGAAAATAGAAGGCAAACACAGGAGAAAAACTCAAAGAGCACAGATCAGTTGATAGTGTTTAGCTGATAGAAAAGAATTAAAGACAATTGACAAGAAGTTTTGTATGGGAAGCAAAAACAAAAACAAAAGAAAGCATTGTGATGGCCTTAGTGTCTGTAGTGGATTGAGTGGCATTGCCTTCTACCCACCAACTCTGATTTAGTCATTTGTCAGAACATAAAGATCAAAGATATTACATGTGCTCTCTTCAAAGCGTTACATAGTGTCTTGCACAAATCAATTAAATAGGACATTTGAAAAAGGTGTGGCATGTGCTTCACTATTTGCAAAAGACTGGACAAGTTGGTCGGCGATCCACTGCATTGTGATGCTCACGAATCAAAGGTTAAATGGTGATGAGGCTGTCGGCTGTGGAAACTGCAGTTTCTCAAACATGTCTCAGGTCCAGGGGTTGTCTTGCTGCTGGGTTGCTTTACCACATGCAAGAAAAACCAAGCTCACCAGAGAAACATGTATTATAAAAGAACCACATCATGTTTCCAAACAGCATTGAAACATCTCCATCAGACAATTCAAGACATTCAAAAAAGGTATCCTGCGTTTGACCTCAATTACATTAAGAGACTCCCAAAATAATTACCCAAGCCTACTGAAATCATTTAGAGTCGAAAAACATTCTCGAAAATGTCATGTTACAGGACTTGACAAATAGATTGATGCACATCAAACAATTCACAGAAGCTTTTCAGTGAGATGGACAAAGTCTAGCACCTAGGGCCTGATGGAGGGTGGAGGAAGGGGGAATGGGGCGGGTGAAAGCAAACATCCTTCATCAAACCAAAACGTGTTCAGTCAACAAACCAGCAATAAGATTTGGTCTGTGATTGTCTTGCATCCACAGAAATAAACTTGGCAAAGGGGGACAGCTTTAGGATCGCTTCCTTAGTTTAATTTGTTACATAGAAAGCTGGAAAACGGAAAACAAAACATTCCAATCTCAACAGTCCCAAAAATTTGGTTGGACTGCAAAGCTATGTGAAGGTGTTAAATGTAAGGTATATACAAGAGAAGGGAGGAGGGGAAAAAAAACAATTATCAAGGTGAGAAATTCAGTGACAATTATCAGCAAACTGTTGCCCTACAGCTGAATAATAAACAAAGGCCAGAAGAGCTTTTTGACATTTATCTGGGTCTTGTTCCATCTTCAAAATAGAGCAGCCGAGTCCATTTAAATAGTTAAGCATGTTATCCATGATCTCAGGTACCTCAGCACAAATAAAGCATTAATGCTCTGCCATCTTTAAAAGTGATATTGTACAAAAATAACATGCACATTTTGCTGAAACATTTTGCTACTTTTTTGCGTATTAAAAACCAACCACCATAGTTACATACAGAAAACTTTGCAGTGTTCTCAGTTTGCAAATTTGGCAGAATTTATATTTGTTTTATTTATGAAATCTTAATTCAGTTTCACAGCTATGAGACAATGTTTAAAAAGATGGATATTTCATGTTCTCTATCATATATATATATATATATCAATATACATGTATAAATGTACTATGAATTAAATAAACAATAATCAGGAGTGTGACCACAATGTTAGTTGCTGCTAAATCACAGCTTTTTAACCCACCCTTGAGCACTAAATAACACACAAGCACAGAGATTGACATAAAAGGACAAAATGATCACCAATAGGATTTTTTTTTAAAATGCTCTAATAAATTCAGCTAAGAGAAAAGACAGACTTAAATGCAGACCTCATGGTTACCATTTCTTACAGGTCCCCAAAAGCAGTAAGACCTAGATGAAGTTTACTGTGATAAATCATTTTCACTCTGATCAAAGAAGTCACCACTGCTTCAACTGCAGGCAGTGAGCGCGTCATCTACCCAATAATCATGCCACACTGAGCAGACAAAGGCAGGCGCAGAGAGTTTTCAAGCTTTTAACCAAAAACGGTCACAAGGGCCGATGCCACCACAGCCAAAGCTCTGCACCAGTTTCAACACAGTTTTCCAACCAGTTGGCATTATGATAGGCACATCTGTTGGACTTGGTATTGCTTGGACAGATTCATGATGGAGACATGGAGGGGGAACCAGGGTGACAAAATACAACAATCACTCTTTGAGAAGCTTGTAGAGAGGGCCTGTTCCAAAAGAAAAAAAAAAAAAGAAAAAAAAAAAAAGGAGCCTAGAGGATTCGGTACCTTAACAGAAAATCAATGCCTCAACCTGCAGAGACTGAAAACGTGTCATTACACCATCAGAAAGATACAAGTCTAGCTGAACAGCCACAATCTAGGCCTGTTCTCCTCGAGCCCCGGCCACAAACACAAGAGGGATAAATAAAATGAATAGGTAACAGTTGAGAAACAATCAGAAAAGGCAACACTGCTGGTTCTGTTGGATCTTTCTTCACTTTGCCTACCTTTCCACTGGGGGGATTTTACATTGTTGTCGTCATTACAAATAAGCAACTTAGCAGTCCACCCTAGCGCTTCCTGTCTTCAGACCCCCTTTAACTTTCTAAATCCCTGTCACTCTCTTTCTTTCTCTCTTCGCTACTCATGGTTGGAATCTAGAACTCAGCAAACTCCTTTGCACACTTCTCTGTGAAGGAGACTCTGATTTCCTCTTCCTCGTAGTCATCAAAGTTGCTCGTGTCACCCGGGCCTTTGCACTTAGGAATAAAGGGAGCTTCCACCTGGAACACACAGGACAATCAAATCACTAGAATGATGCAGTGTAGTCTAAAAGAGAGAACCAAAGGCACAGCATGCTGCATAAACTACTGGATGACATTGGAATAGTGTCCCAGGAGATAGACCTGATTAAAAACAGATTTATATTCATTTATAGTTATACAAAGCAAGTTAAGATGATTAAACTGGGAGTAAAATGTGTTATACAATCTAAAAATCATGCTTGAATTCTTTGTCTGTGGTCACACTGCAAGACTAATTTCTTGTGATCACATGTTGTCATTTGCTTTTCCTGAAGCCAAGTCTTCTATTTCTATTTCTCTATCTATCTGTTTCTAATTGTAATTTCTCAAAATGAATTTCTGAAAAAGAACTGCCAAAAAAAAAAAAAAAACTAACTCTCTGAATTCATTTGCATCATGCGTAGTATTATTGATACCAAAACGAAGGGCTCAAGGGAGTTTCTGTTGAAATAAATCAAGACAAAAAAAAAAAAGAAATATGTGTTTTGTTGCTTCTTTAATAACATGCTCTAATAGTGTTTATTCTGTGTATTGTGCTTGAAGTCTCTCTTGTTAAAATTTAACCTTTGTTTACACACTGTCAGCACTCATTATGAGCCTGACTGCCCTGGTAGGGGGATCCCTCTCTGTGCAGCAGTTCTTTTCTCAATGTATGTTTCTTATTCAGTGAACTTTGTGAAACCCTTTCACAACTGTACCTTTATACAAATAAACGTGAGTTCATGTGGGGGAAAAAAATGGGGCTCTGTTTGTGTTCATACTGTAGTGTCAAATGAGAGAGGACTTAGTTCTACTTCTGGTCCACTTCAGATTTTTAAATATTGCTTCAGCACTGCTGTAATCCTACTGAATCCACCAGTTTCTGTGAGAAAAATGGAGTCAAATACATGTTTTGTGCGTTTTGTTCGACATTTTTCCATTAGCCTCTAATGTGACATCATCTGTGAGGAGGAAGCACAGATGGTGTGAAATTGCCCATAGCCACAGATGTAGACTAAAGGCACTCCCACTGACCAAAGTCTCATTTAAGCCATCATCCTTTGTCAGCACCACTTTTCTTTTGTCCTTTCCATTTCAAAATGGGAAGTGGACTCTATTTGTACATATTACTGCTATATGAAGGCTTGCCTCTCACCTTCCTCTGGTAAATGGCAATCCAATCAGTGGTGGCAAACCACTTGTGGCCCTTGATATCATTGACTCCATTCCTGAGGTTGCCAAAGCGCTTGGTCAGGTCCACCTGCAGCAAATTTCTCAACAGATCCTTCAGGTCTGAGCTGAAGTGGGAGGGAAAGCGAACCTGCAAACAGTAAAAGTGGTGTGAGTGTGCGTTCACAAGCCAAGTGTTTTATACCTCATGCTATGATTTTTAAATAGACTGCTGGTGTCTGGCCTACAGCTGTGCTTTAGTGCAAGCCTACGAGTGGTGCGTAGTGTTGTGAGTGGTGCTGTTTAAATGACATTGTGCCCACCAATGCTGAATTTGGATTTGATTTGCCTGGTTCTGTCATGTCTGCTTGTTTGCACCACTCTACTTTTCCTTAGATTTTTCTGATGCATGAGCCATTTTTGTCCACAGGATTGCTTACCACTGGTAGTTTTTGCATGAAAGCCAGAGATGACAGCCAGTTGGGAGGTGCTAAAACTGGCCCGCCTAATGCAAACTGTGCCGCCATGTTCAAAGACTCTGAGGGGACATGCTTAGTTCCAGTGCTCTAATGAAAACCAACTGATGCTAGGAGCACTGTCTGCCTGATTTATACCATTTACTGCAGTCACATGACAAATGACTTGCTGAGGTGTACAATCTGGACGACAACTGGTGTATGCACCTAATAAACTGGCACATCTGTGGCTGTATACTGTTGTTTATGGGCTTTGAGATTACCTGAACACATGCTACAAGGTAGTAGTTATTTCTATGGCAGTGATCCCTAAACAGATACCCATCTACTGTCTAAATAAAATATGAAATGAAAACACTAAAATAAAAAAAATGATTATTTAGATAGTCTTCTCTAAACTCACCTTCCCTGATACAATCTTCTCGTAAATCTGAATAGGCTGGTCTGCAAAGAAGGGGGGGTAACCAGCAGCCATCTCATATATCAGCACTCCCAGAGCCCACCAATCCACTGCTTTATTGTAACCCTGGAAAGCACAAAGGAAATAAAAGGGCAGTCAGATATGACCTCAAACAAAAACTTACACTTTACAATGTTGACAATAGACAGTAAGCAGCACACTATACCACAGTTCTGGTGGCTTTTTTTCTTTCTTTAAATTATGTCCCATGTAGATTTGAGAACTCCTCTGCCCTTGATATAAAAAAACAGTGCTGTCCACCATGGGCCCAGCTGAACACTAACCTTACTGAGGATGATCTCTGGTGCCAGGTACTCTGGGGTCCCGCAAAGCGTCCAGGTTCGGCCCTTCACCCTTTTCGCAAATCCAAAATCTGTTACCTGAGAAAGAGAGGGTACAGCTCTCAGTACTAACCACACTCTGCAAGAAAACAGATACTAATCAAACAATAATTGTTGTTGATGGTTAAGAAAGGGAACATGCGATCCTTGCCTGTATGTAACCTTGCTGGTCAATGAGCAGGTTCTCCGGCTTCAGATCTCGGTAGATGAGGTCCAGTGAGTGAAGGTATTCGAAGGTCAGTACAATCTGGGCTGCGTAGAAGCGGGCGTGTGGTTCACTGCAAAACAGATCAGCCACAATATTTACAGTCAACCTGCAGCAGATGGAAATATTTAGGTTGAGTAAACTAAATGTCAGTTTACCTGAATCTACCGATTCTCCGTAAGTGCGAGAACATTTCACCCCCGGGTACATACTCCATTACCATATACAGATTACTGTTGTCCTGTAGAGAGATGAGCAAAGTTT
Source organism: Seriola lalandi dorsalis (assembly GCF_002814215.2). Taxonomy (NCBI): domain Eukaryota; kingdom Metazoa; phylum Chordata; class Actinopteri; order Carangiformes; family Carangidae; genus Seriola; species Seriola lalandi. The sequence continues at coordinate 630,913 of NW_019524793.1, forward strand.
TACTTTGACATGCAAAACACATACAAACAAGAAATGAACATGCTTAGAAGATGAACTCTGTAATGCATACCTTAAAAGAGTGCTCGAGTCGCACCAGAAAGGGAAAGCTGACAGCTTGCAGGATACGTTTCTCGTTCAGTGTGTGCTCTATCTGCTTCAGCTTCACTACCTGGGAGGGAAGAAGATGAACGCTTATTAAGGAAACACAGGTTATAAAAAATGGCTCATCAGACATGTTTAGAATCATATGAGAAATATAAGATGGAGTCAAGAATTCATATTTATTAGTATTCCTCTATAAAATCATGCTTTAAGTACTGTACCTTCTGTTTGTCAAGTATTTTCATAGCAAAATGTTGGCCCGTCTCTTTGTGTTTAACCAGCATGACTCGACCAAATGAACCAGTGCCTAAGGTCTTCAAACGCTCAAAGTGGTCCAATGCCGCAGTTTGCTGAGGGGCAGAAGAGGATAGTGTGCATAACATTTTACTAGCAACATCCAATAACGAGCCTGTCTTTAGTTAAACTATTTCACTAAATGATACCTCAGCTAAAATATAATATCATGTCAGTAACAAGTATTATTCCTGTTGTTTTAATGTGAATTAAACAAGCTGAATTAGGCATTTCATTTTGTTCATTGAGCTGATATAAGAGGTGCAGCCACTGTGGAAATAAATATATATCCACATTAGCCCAGCAGAGGGTGCAATACCCCTTTAGAATAAATTGGAATTAATTTGATCATGGGCGGGGCTACTCCCATGAGTCTGCCTGAGAGAGTAAACAAGCACGTGAAAATAGTCTGGTTAATACAAGATGCATCATAAAATGCATTATCACACTGATGTGTCTCAACACACCAAAATGAAAACAATATTAGCAGAAGTACAATAATAAAGACTATAAAATGTAATGTACAGTTCTAATGACTGAATAAAACTATGAAAATGTTGAGGATTAGACAGAAAAAAAAAAGAAGGAATTCTCATTCGTTCTCTCACCTGTGCTGGATTCTCCCATTTCTTCAAGAAATCTTCTTTGGCTTTGGCAAGAAACTCCTTCACTATAATTAGAAACAAATTGCATATTCATTAGAGAGATTGTGTGTTTTAAAAACCAGACTTTGACATAAGTTAATCACCAAGACCCAGAGAATACCACAACATCTGTGTATGACAATTATGTGGAGGAATTTGCAGGATATTCCAGCCAAATGAGCATGATACATGTTATGCGCCTATGTGTACATTGACATAAAAACCCTCTATATGATCAGCCGATCAAGGTCAGTCACCTGGCTCCACTGGCTTGGACTTTCTCTGATTTTGGGATCCAAACAACTGCAACCATGAAAGTGAACGCGGTACTATAAAACCAGCTGAAATAGTGAATTAAACTAATGCTGAAGTTTGTCTTGCTGAAGGTAAAAATACACCCTTTTACCCAGAGAATAAATTACTACAAATTAATTCCACTCCTTTACTATGACCCACCTAAATCATCACAGGTGCAGAGAATTGTTTAGAAGCCACATACGAAAAAAAGATGAAGAGATCACCGGAATAAAGTCAAAGAGTTTTTAGATTAAATACACCTGTAACTGTAAGGTCCAACAGCTGGTGAGTCAATTTCCTTGCAAAAAGTCCAATGAATGAAGACAAATGGACATTTCAAACCCAATCAAACCAAAATAATGGCTAAAGTATTGCACAGTTGTAAATCTGTGTTGTGCAGCTCACCCTCCAAATCAGAGTCTACAGAAGCTGCAGGGTTCCATGGCTGAGATGGAAGAATGTGTACGACAACAGTTAGCCGGGTACTTCACAAGTCACAGCATTTTAGGAAAGTGGCAAAGAGAAAGCCACTTGTGTGACATCTCAGCAAGTGTTTACCAGAAAGCATGTGAGACACTCTGAAACAAAGTGCAGAAGTTCAATGGCATGTTAAGACAAAAAAGAAAAAAAAGAAAATCAAGCTTTTTAACCATTACTCTAAATACTATGTTCAGCGAGAGCAAAACAGTGCCAGCATCATGATGTGGGGAAGAGTCTCTCTAGCAGTAAGGCTTCTGAAGTAAACTAAGTGCAGCAAAATACACAGAAGTCCTGCAAGAAAACCTTCAGCGAATGTCTGACTTAAGAGACTCATTTTCAAGCAAGGCACCAACATTTAAAGCCAAAGCTGCATATGAATGACTTAAACATCCTGAAGTGGCCACGTCAGCATGTAGACCATAATCTTATCTAGAATTTATGGCAGCATGTGGACATTGGTATTCAATCAATGTCCACACAGGTTGAAAGAAAACCTGAGCATTTCTGCAAAGAGGACATTAGGAGTGTGTGCACATGCTCGAGACAGCCGCTGGCCCTACACCACAAAACGTCATGCTTGTGCATTATGGCAAAAGATAGATTTAGACAAGAGTGACCTTTTTCTGAAAAATTTCAAGTTGATCTAAACTTGAGAGGCAGTTCTGACCAATCAGACTCTTATGGAAGCTATGGACGTATCTTGGGTGTGATGACAGCAGAAAGAGACTGTTCGTTTACAATGATGGCGGCTCCTAAAGAGTTTAGCATAGATGCTGCTATAGCATCAGTTATATCATAACTGGAGAGCATTTATTCATTGATGGAAGAGCAGAGAACAGAACTTGGGCAAGAGTTTAATTTACAAAATGTGCTGGTAGTGAAAAAAATAGCAAGGATGCAGAATCTGATTGGTTGAAGTCAGCCTGCGATAGATGGTGATAGACAGATGGTTCATCCAATCACCTGCCAAGTATTTTTGAAAGTGTCTGCCCTCTTCCAAACAGTTTCCAACAAAACCTTCCCAGATGGTTTTGTGTGATAAACCATCTGTCGAGTCAAGTTAAAGTTGATCTCAATTAGAAAACAAAATTTTGACTTTGATTTTCTTTTACACATATGGTCGAAATTTTCTGAGCTTTGACATGTGTCATTAAACCCACACAAAACAAACCAATATTCAAAAGCAGACTGTTAGCTCTGAAGTCAAGGGTCCTGCACTTATGAATGCACTTATGTGGGAGAAAAACATTGATCTGGAATAATAAATCGATCAGTGCCAAGAGTGCAGTTTAACATGAGGCCAGAATGCCTTTGGAAGAAACCTACACCCGGTCTCTGTGAACACAGGTTAGGACTTGGCAATGCAATAATACAAATGCAGCAGTGTGCATGCACACACATACATGTTATTACAGGCCAAAAGACTACATGCCTGTGAACACAATTTGACAGCACACATAGTGTCATATGGACAAGTTCATTTTTCTTGTCCTTATCTTTATGAGGCTAAACACTGTTGTCTGTGGGAACATGCAGATAACCAGTCCTTCCTCATTCCTCGTTACTGTCTGTGCACTAGTTTTAAGGGACATAGCCACCCTAGCAGCCGAGGAAGCACTGTTATTTCAGATGTTATGGTTGAGGTTGTATATGTAGAAATACTGTTGGAAAAACAACTACAGTTTAAATTTAAATTTATTGTGGTGTTTGATTACTACAGTGAATATGAAGAAAGAGCAGAGAAAAACTCAGGCTACTCTGTAAATAGTACACATTCACTTTACTGGTTTAATATTTTGGACAAAAGATTTCACACATAAAGAACTGAACCCAAAGTAGAAATAAGGATAATTACAATAATACAAAAAATTATTTATACTAGTTCTTCATAAATGAAGAACTGAAAAACAGTGGAAACACAAACCATCTCAGGGTAATGTGGAATGTCTGTCTGTCTAGGTAATCGATGCAAAACAGCCCAGGGCACACTTTAAATAAAGCCAGTCAGCTGTCAATAGTGAAAGTGCACAGCAATTTATTCATCAACTTTGTGATATGAATATTCAAACTAATGGGATTTTGCAGTGATATGTTCAAATCAGAAATCAGTGGCAACTATCTGCACATAAATTTCTCATGAGAACATTTGTGCATCTCTTGCACACATACACTCAAAACTAAATGAAGCTTAATCCTCATTTAGCTAATGTGATTTCCTGCAAATTCTCCAAAGACTAGCAGCTCCAACAATAGGATGGGAGAAAGCCAGCAAGAACGGCAAAGACCAAAGTTCGCATAAACATGTCGAGACACTGTTGCTCCCACAGAGAGCAGTGGAAGCAGATCGGTCGCCAGGGAGAAAACATTTCCCGAGAAACTTGCTCAACTCCCACTTCCAAGCACAATGAGCCACAAATGGAGCTATTCCCGTCATCACTTGAAGCTGCTAAGAAAAAAGACGTGGGTGCTGCTGCAAAAGTAGCTGGGAGCTAAATAGCCAAATCAACAGCTGTCTTTAAGGAAATATCATTCATTCAGACTCTCTCTCTGTAAGATTTAGGAGGCTTGGCCGCCATGACTACCCAGGGGAGAATCAGGTGATAAGCTCATGTTCAATACCCTGATTCTCCTATAAACCCAAATTCCTTACCATCTGGGATGACTATTGGTACCTCTGGTGCTGCATCTGCCGAGCGCGACCCGGATTCACTTGAGCGCGAGGATGACTCCCTCTTCCCTGCATGCCTTCTGGAGCTCTTCCTGTCACACATTAGCCCTGCAAAGTCTCCCCAGTTCTTCTTCCTTGGCCTCTTCCTCACAGCCACTGACTCATGACCTATCCTCCCCCTCTGAGAGCACTCTGGTCAGATCAGCTGCCCCACTCATCCACAGAAACCAGTCAAGTGTCCTTGCTGGAAGGATGTGTTCAGTCTTTTCCGTGACTGTCACTTTGCTGGGTACCAAGTTCGGAAAGTTGCATCCACCTCCAACGTGCAGTCAAACATAGCATGGAGAGCAGCACTGCTCCCGTTACACTTGCATAGAGCAATTAGACCCTTGCTTGGTTTGTATCAATATTTATTCTGCACACAAAGTACTCTCTGCTGTTCCCTCTCATGTCAACCACACATGCAAAAACACACACACACACACACACAATGCACACACAGAGGCTATATATTGATCCAAATAGGGGCATAATCATCTGGGGGAGGGGCATAAAACACTAGCTGGTATATTTATCCAACCCAGAGAGTCCTATGGAAAACTAGGCCTAAGTGAAGACCCTTGAGATGAACAAGACACATCTACATGCAACTAAAACTTTCCCTAATTAGCAGAACCAATCAGATGTCACATCTGCAATGAAAAACTTTCAGGGCTGATCTGGGTGTTTTCAAAAACATAAAAGTAACTCTCTCAGGAGACACCAGCAAAGCAGGAGTCCACAAACCGCTGTGAAACTTTTTCTCCCTGCCCAAATGCACCAGAGAGTCTGTGGAGTGCCAGTGCTGAATTGATCCTCCAAAAATCAATCCTACATCTCTCCCCTGGGCCTCACTGCCCCACTCTGACGCAGGAACAGAAGGGTTATATTGGGGCGAGCTGACCGACATTTAACTGTGAAGCGCGCCAAATCAGGTCCCAATCTACACCAGGCCTTGTTCAGATAGCATATGGTGCATAAGAAAACAGTCAGAGGGGAAACCGAGCTGCATGTGAACCAGTAAGGTGTTTATGTATGTGTAAACATGAGAAATAAATGGTAGTCATCAGCTGAATACTGGCAGTAGACATTTCACTGTGACTGGTGAGCAAGCAGCTACTGACTAAACCACCAATGAGAAGCCGTTTTGTGTACTACTGTTGGAACTGAGCTGGCTAATACAGAAGCACAGAAGCAGACAGACTGAGCTGATGGTCATTGTGCAATGTTCTATTCACATCTATTCAAATGCATGCAGAGCACTGGTTAAGTGCCTGAATCCATCCATTTTATTGTATGATTGTTATTTAAATTGCTCAGAATCGCATTGACACCTCAGCTAAAAAAGTCTAACTTTGTTAGTTTCCATACAGGAGTGGCTTTTATACAGACATATATGACAAAAAGTAAACCTTCAAAAGTGAAGTTTTATGGTTGTGCTGAACTAAAACAGAGCAGGTTCAGTAAGTATAGCCCATCACTACATAGTTATTTTTACATTTACAAATCTAATTCGTTCCCAACTTAGCCAAGTACATATACAGTAACTAATGAACATTTTACACTGTCTACTTTGACAACAAAAATTATTCCCTACATTTCTGCTGTTCCTCATTTCTGCAGCATGGTATCATACTATGCTATGCTTTATTTATAGTAGAGTATAAATAATTTCAGTAGCACCACCTATGTGGCTACAGCTTTAGAAGATTAAGCACAACAGACACAAAGATTCACACTACTACCACGCCTGTTGAGGTGAGAATCCAAAAGAAACTACTGTGCCTTGCGTGATCACTCTATCCTCAGTTTTGCTTTGCTTGCTGCTGAATTCTGCATCTCCGGATTGTTCCAAGGCAGCATGTTAGCTTGCCAACAGTGCTGTAAGCTTATCTGAGGTGGCTGATTGGCATTTCAAACGTAAGGTCCACTGGTAATCAGTGTAGGCTTATAACAAAGCCCCTTTTACTGGAGACAGGAAGTGATGAGCGATCCAAACACAAACCTGCCCCTATTACACAAACCAGCTGCGTGCAGAGCAGGGGCAGGACATGAACCATAGGTTATTTATAGACTGAGGGAGTTGCACTTTGACAGGGTGCCACCTCATTATATGGCCAAATCCAAAGCGCACAAGATTCAATATAACCATCCCTTGTGTCATCACTGGTTATGAGGATGGGCTTGATCAGATGTGGAAAAAGTGTGTGAAGTACAGAAAAATATTCACAGGCTATCAAACACTAAAACAATCAGACAGACTTACAAGAGCAGTGGAAAAGACAATGATACAAGAGTGTTGTAACAAATAATAAAGTCTGTGTGTGTTAGGATTAATTCAGCGTCACACTGCGTAACAGTTTAAGGCTGACAGTGTTATACTGTACACCATGGCAGCTGACAGACACTTCCACAATAACTAAGAAATGTTTTCCTTTGAAGTGTACCTTGAAAACAATAGCTAACAGAGAAAAGATGAACAAAAGGCTGCTCTGTATGTGTGTGTGTGTATACATCAATATATGCACGCACACACAAACACACACATCTTGGTTTCTGGCAATAATACCAGTAAAACCAATGTCTGCCAGCACTAATGATCACTCCACCAAAGCCAACAGATACTTAACTCACCAGGTCATGAAGTGAGTTTAGTAACAAACATTATCAATAAAATAATAATAATAATAATAATAATAATAATAATAATAATAATAACAACAACAACAGCTTAATTATCTGTTAAACGAATGAGCTAGAGCACAGCTTATGACTGGCTAAGCTAGTGGGACATAACATAGCATGAACCACAGCTCCACCCCTAACCCGTGCTCCTGTCGAGCTCCAGAATGAAGACTCACTCCAGCAGCAAGCCTCTAGCTCCTCCTGTGGTTGGTCATATCTGCCGTCTCCACTGCCTGTGTCCCCTAAACAGGGCCCAGCTCGGTGAAACAGCCTTCCTGCCAGCCTGTGAATAACAGACATCCTAAAAGGCTGGAGGAAGCAAGCTGATAGCCTGTGTAGCGTCTCAGCACTGCAGTACGTCCAGATGCTTTAACAAGCGGGAAATCCAGAATATGTGATGCCAACAGCGTCTTAAAGGCCCAAACTTAAAGCTATCCTGGTTGGCTGTGCTTAGTTTATAGAGCAGTAGAGACGATGACCAACTGTGCAGAGCTTGGGCTGGACCTTCCTTGCTCCTTCACTTCCTGCTGCAGTTCACAGTGTCTGTCCGCCCTGCTTCTTCCTGTGGGCCAGAAATCAGCTTTGTATACTAGAGCAGCGGCTCTCTGCTTGTCTTCTCCAGCCTGGAAAGTTCAGAGGAAACAGACCTTGTGCACCTGAAACAGCTCTCAACACTCTCTTTCCATTTTCCGTAGAAACCAAAATGAGCTGCCATGTTGTCCTTAATCTCTAGCTGCGCTGTGGAAAACTACGCTCCTGGGTGTGGGCTCTGGACCCCTGGTCTGCACCTGTCTCTGGGGATCAGGGTGGGTCCAGAGCGATCAGGCTGATAAGGATGTGAAGCATGGCATGTCAACAAACCTCCCACTAGCAGTGCCTCCTATGTCCTTGCTTCTAACCTACAATTTTAACTACTTATAAAGCATTTTAAAAAAAACAACCTTTGAGCTTGAACACCTGAAAGTCATGGCCTTTGTTACAGGGGCTACCACCGATGGGTTAAAGTTACAGAGTTACTGGAGGCCATTCTTCACACCTACTCTCTACCAGCAACAAGGAGCTGACACTCATTTTGCAGATACCTGTTCAGACTTTGCACACTTGAGCGTTATTTATAGTGTCATGGATAAAAACATAAAATTGTGTTCTCCCAGGGCTTCTCCAAGGCCAGTGCTCCTGACTGGGAGAGGAGAGTGAGTTAACAAGCAATTTATTGAGAAATTGAATTCAATTTTTCCCTGGTTTAGTAGTTAACACTTACATTCATATTTATATGTAAGTGTCATTTATTTTGTTGAATGCCTCTTAATTTCCTTTTTAAATGTGCTAATAGTAACTGTTTTCAATCTGATGATTGATAAGCCCATTAACAATATATAAAGTTGTGGGGAGCAATCGAGCACACAAAACGGTTAACGAGACCAGAGCATCCCTTGCTCTATGTCACGCACACAAACATTTGCGCACACGTACTGGGTGACACATACAAGTGCCCTTGTTCTAAATGCTGCTCATCACATGATGTTCAAGAGACTCCTCAACTCCCAAGTTTCTGCCTGGAGAGGATCACCCTCATGCATCATATGACCCTGTCCTGGTGGCTTTTTCCTTCTCTGATAACAACCAACTCCCTCTACTCACTTACTCTGAAATGCAGTCTGTGAGACTCAGTGCTCTGGTCCACATTGGATTAAAATTCAACTCATCACTTGAAATATCTTAAAATCTGCATTACTTCTACACATATCATTTCTCCATACACAGAGGAACGTTTTGTCCTGAAGTAACTGGGTTATTAAAAAGTGCACAAGAAAACAACTCCACACCAGGGTCTAGGTTTGCAATGTTATTGCAGCCTTTCAAAACCTTATGAGAGGAGGGGGAAAAAACATCTGCAAGACATGAACCACAAAGAAACCTATGACTGTTGTATAAGGCTAGCTGTTGTCATCCTCGCTGGTACCTCTGAATATAACCTGGGGCTTTTAATCACGAGCTTTCCCACAGAATCAGCGGAGAGAATGAATAACATCCTCTGCTGTTCAGTTAGGATGAACACGGTGTCACAGTAAAACAGTTAAAGTTTATATGTGAATATGAATGGCCACATGTTCTCTTTCATAGGGTCTCACCTAAAGTTGACAGTGCAGCAAAGTTTAGCATATTCTGCTCGATCACTTCGAAAACAGTGCAATATGTCGTATTGTGGAGGGTCTCTGGGCCTCGATGCATTGCACAGGTGTTAAGTTGTACTTTATATTTCGCTGCCATTATAGGAAACAGGAAATAACTACAGCGAACCCATCCAACGACAGGCGGCATGATATAGCCAGCTGCTGCAGCCATGGGTTAAGGGTACTCACCGCTCTCCATCTCATTGCCCTTCTTTGCGGTGGGCGTGTTGCCCATGATGGCAGGCTGATGGTGGAGTCCCTGGGTTCGGGCTGAGTTTTCCTTCACAAGTCGTAGAGTGATGCTACACTGCTAACACAGTCGCTGGGCTCAATGAGGCTGACAGCTAGCTACTAGCTAACAGCTATCATTATTAGCTAATGAGTGTAAATATATTTTTTCCAACGCTCTTCCGCAGTGGGTTCGGAAAACCCCAGCCAAGCGAGTATATCCAAGTCTGCAGCTAACAGTAATGCTTTAAGTTAGCTAGGCTAGCACGGCAGCTAACTCTAGCAGAGATGGCCAGTGGCTGTTAGCTTGTTAGCGTTAGCCTGTCAATTTCCAAGCGAGCACCGGCCAATCAAGACGACACTCGACTGTCCTTTATTTCCAGAAACGGCTTGGTTTATCCAAAATCCAGTCCGGAGCATTAGACGGATCGCCGACAATTGTTTTCCGTATGTCTAATGAGCAAGCTAGGGTTAGCTTTCAGCGTCCCTTGCAATCGTATCCTGGCCTGACCTACCCAGGTGCTATCTCTATGTAAGCAGGCCTTTTCAGTTGAGATCCAGATAACAAAAGTGGTGTCCGGGTTATTCGTTTTTTCAGCTGTTGGTTATTTCAAATTGACATCCCTCCATTCGTCCCGAAACCAGCCGTCAAATGCAATGGTTTCCTGGGGCCGACCATCTGATAGTCGATTCCTAAGATCAACAGACCCCTTCCATTAATCTTCAGACCGCAAGGGAAACTCCAGTCATCCATCCAGCGAGTCCCGCCTCTGACTGGATCTGATTGGCTACATTCACAGATATTTACGTGACAGAAGTCGCAGTTCAAGTGTTGATTGGATATGCGTCAATACATCCAATAATTGCATGGATGCGATTCGCCTGTGAAATGATTTTGTTCCGCCCCCCAGACTTGCTAGAACCCAATACGCCCAAGTCTATAGCTATTTTTTTTTTTTTTACATTTTTGCCTTAAATTATCAGCTGTTTGACTGAGTTTCGTACAGAACACAAATCTACCGCAGCGACCTTGCTATCGTCATGCGATTTACAGTGCAGAAGTTTTCAAAGCCTGTAGCCTATATAACCGCCCCTTTTACCCAACCGATCTATGATTGGGTGTGACGGTAACAGACTATTTTTAGTAAAATGTTAAATTATAAGGGGATACTCACTCTGATATTTTTGTTAAAAAGTTGGGACTCTGCTGTGTTTAACGTTATAATGAAAAACAAATTAAGTACGTGTGGTAAGTACTAGGACAAGGACAAGAGCAAAAATATATATTTTCACAGCAAATATACTCAAAAGCGGCTTGATTACTGGCTTCTACCAAAGTAGTTACACGTGAAGACAGAATAAGTCCAATAATTAGCAGGGACACAGTTCTCACTATGACACAGATACATAACAAATACAATGTTATTTTATTTGGAACACAAAATTGCAAACAGAAAAACATGGAGGAAGTGATACAGCCCGTACAAAGCCCATCCGAAACTCCACAATCTAAGTGGGAAAGGTTTAAGTGCAAAAGGAATTTGAACACAATATAACGGCAGATTATCAAATTCCTGTACAGCAACATATTGCAATTTATTTGCCTATTGCTTCAGTGCTGAAATCCTCTTAAATGGGTACAAATCCATTTTGCACCAACTGAAAAGGAAGGAAGGAGGGACAATCACACCACAGCTTTCTGCTCTGTTTCAGTTCAGCTGCATTATTTCATAGTTGCCATTTTCCCTTCCATGAGTTAAACTATTTCAATATTGCTTTCAGCATCATGGCAAGGAACTAACAGCTATTAGTGATGATTATTCCATTGGGATGTTTATAATCTTCCTTGGAACAAACACTCTTCTGAAGCCCAAGGTGAAAGTTCATTTGTGACAACAAGCCTCAGGAAAATAAGGGCAGCTGTAAGGCAAAGATGTTTGTACATCCACACTAGAATGTCCACAGGCATTCTTCAGAAATAAGGATTCGTGCTGTGATTTATCACCTTTCCGGTCATTTCTACATCTTTCGGGCCATCTCTATAAGCAGTCCATAGAGTTATCTGGTAGTATCCCCAAGGGTGGGGCCTTGCCTGGAAGGCAGGATGGAGGGAGCATGGAATTTGATGTGGGATCCACATTTTCAGAGTCTTCCATTCGCTCTGCGCAGCCTTCCCAGTTTATATGGAATCTGGTAACACGTGGGTTTGATGCCAGAATATTTCTCTGAAGCTGTGAAGGAAATATGGGAATAGAAATAAATATAACACCATGTTATTATTCAATCAATCTGAATTTAGTTATATCTTATCTAACATGCACATTATTTCTATTATTTTTACATGTTAATGTGGTTTTTAAGTGCAACTGGAATGAGATTTTAGATCATTTAATCATTTCTGAACTTGGAAGAAAAAAAAAAATACATCCCACTTTTGGCATCTAGACTCAGGGCACGAAAGTGTGAACTCTGTAGATCAGAATGATACAAAAAGTACCAAATAGAATTTCTTCAACAATGAATAATCACATCAACTACAGTATATACTATCCTACACGAAACTACACATTTGCAACTGCCATCACTGTAATCCCTCATCCTGATATTTGCTTTTACACCTGTGAGTGAAAGGTTTCATTCCAAATGTCAGCCACCTTAAAAATGTGACACCTACAAACAAAATCCTTTGTCATTACAGCAAAAATCACAGTGGCCTATTACTGAAGTTACCATCGGAATTAACAAAACTGCTTACAGAAAAGAAACATTTTGCTTAACTCATTGTATAATCAAGGGGATTTTTAAAGGATCAACCGTTCTTAGCATCTTTGTTTCAAAGTGCAGTCTCTGCAGAATGAAACGATTCAGTTGCTGCTTGACAACTACCTTTGTTCTTGCTATTTTAGGGATGAAAACAACATATTTTTTAAAATGGTTGTGTAGTATATTATATCTTCCACCAATTAAAAATATGAATTAATGATGGATCGTGTTTAAGAAACTTTTTAGGTTGACTTTATAGCAAAATTAGTTCACAACTGTTCTTCAACCAGACAGAGCACTAAACATTCAAGCTCATAAAATATTATTTTTATGATAGTATTTCTTAAAACCACTGAAATAAGTATTAGGCATGCTCGTTGGCATCAGAACTGATTATCCAGAAATCAACCATTAGTCTGACCTGAGTGTAGTCTGGCTTGATTGGTGGATTTTCACGAAGCTCGGGGTCCGTGTATTCATTGTTCACATAGTAACCAATGCGAATGAATTCCTGGCCACGATATGTGCAGGTAATCAGCACTACAGTTACACCAACAGCGTCACTTTCAGGGATCAATCCAGTGTTTGGGGCATCAGCCTGTTAAAAGGGAAACAATACAAGGATGTACAAAAATATGAGGTGTATGTTCATTTCAGGAAATCTCTACCACTAAGTCTATTTTTACCATATATTGTGTATATGTGGTTTATAATATGAATTATGCCAATGGCACAACTGGCCTTAAAGTACTTAAATTAACTGCTTCTCGGTGAATCAATAATTATAGAATATGCAGTGGTATCAACAGATAGGGGAACTTAAAAAAAAATACAAATACATATTACGTTTGCCGACCATTTACAGAAACAATCCAGCTTCTCTGAGTAATTAACCAGCCATTTTCAAAGGAAACCTGCATGGAACTCCTCCAGCAAAATTTGCTGTTTGTTTGTATTACAGTTTCACAATACATGGAAGTAGCTTCCACTGGATTAATATATTTATTAACATATAAATATATAACATTTTATTATATGCAAAACAACAAATTCTGTCCCATAATAATATATAAAACCTGATCTTTAAAACTGCTCTGGGTATGATTAGAAAGCTATGCAGGATAAAAGAGCTCTCCAGAATTTTAAAGAGACAATGCAATTGCCAACGATGAAGGTGTAACAGAACACAATAAGATGTGATGATATTATTGTTACCAGTATTTACTATACATGGCTTAAAAAGCACAGTTTCAGTTATTTACCCTACCAAACACACCTGAAACACAAACATATGTCTCCCAGCAGGAACGGGGCCGACCAGGACAGAGTCAAGGATTTGGTCATACTCTTCACTCTCTGCTGAGCCAACATAGATGATTTTCCACTCCAGGTCTATAAAACAAAATTAAGTAAACTGATGTTATGTTTCTTTATAAAATGTGAAATGATAAATGCGCTGTTGAGACAATTAGTCCATGAACTGATGGTGATCAACAGAAAATTTGCCAGTTGCAATTGAGAAGAGACTCATCATATTAGTCATTTATCAAGAAAAATGCCAAACACGGCTTGAGAAAAGCTTCTCATTCACAAGAATTAATAGTTTTTCTCAGTTTCATCTGTACTAATCATATGATTATGCATACATTTACCATAACAGACAACTGGGATACAAAGAAATGTGTCCAGAGATTGTCCCATACATAAATTTACAAAGGCAAAACTTAATAAGCAAGCCAGTGTATTATGAACAGTAAAGCAAACAACAAAGCTGGTGGTATACCCACTAGCAATACAATAAGTTGTCAGTTTATTAGGAACACAGAGCTACAACTGCAACCAAGGTTTGGACTCTAAGTGCTGAAAAAGTAGATTAAAATAGACACTGAACTATGAAATCTACAATCCATTCATGGGTATTAGTAAAATTGTACTGTTATGGTAAATGGGTAAAAGGACTTGCACTTATATAGTGCTTTTCTAGTATTACTGACCACTCAAAGCGCTTCACAATACTTGCCACATTCACTCACACATTCATACACTGATGGAACAGCCATCAGGGGCAATGTGGGGTTCAGTATCTTGCCCAAGGACACTTCGACATGCAGCCTGGAGGAGCCGGGGATCGAACCACCGACCTTCTAATTTGTGGACGACCCGCTCTACCTCCGTGCAATACTTGACAAATACTTTCACAATACTTAAGGGCTGAATGTGTAACTTAAAAGGTGTGAAATGGATGTATTTCAAGGTCTAGTAATGGTGTGCATTAGCATATTCTGAAGTTTCACTGAACGAAAAGATCTGAGTTAGATAACTTTGAGATGTGGTCACCGTGGGAAACACATTAAGTTAAGCTGTGTGACCTTACTTTACTATTGCCTTGTTTGTTGACGTTATCTCTCTCAACCCTGAAGACTTTCTGGTTAAAGTTAGCTACTGTAGCTAATACTGCGTTAGCCATTAGCAATTTTACACAGACTGAAATAGCTCACGCTTTGGCCTCAGAGAGTCAATAATGATAGTTTTCCTGTGATGGCACCTACCTTCGGGGAGGTCCTCCATACACTCAAACGTTATTTCAAACTGAAAAGGGTTTCCAAAGGGACTCGGGTTATCCAGGACAGCCACATTCAGCACCTGCACCTTCGCCATTGTTGCTGGAGCGCTAAAACGAGGCTAACCGAAAACAAACGTTCAAACCAGTTTCCCGGGGAATGCTTTAAAAGCTACACTACCACAACAAAGACAAAATAACCAGCGTCAACAGTATTATCTACCAAACACCCGTGCTTACACTCAACTTAAGCTTTATTTTTACGACTAAATGCACATTACTCACTTAATTTGCAGTAAAACGAGCTCACATTAAATTTGAGGATAGATATACCGCTCTCCCGCCGATTGACTGTCCTGCCGCGCCTACGGCAAGCGGTACGTGCGTGGTAGAGGGGCCACCTCCATCAGAGGAAAGGCAAAGTGCCTATATTGGCCCCTAGTGGCACGATATTAGAGGAGCGGGCTTAAAAAAAACTGTCTGCACATAAGCTTTCATTACTTACTGTAATTATTTCAACCATCAACACACAATTCATGTCCTTCCAAAGTACTAAATCAAGTTGCAAGCAGTAGTGAAACATGGCATAAGCTTCTGATCTATCTACTCTCAAGTCAGTCCACAGTTGCAGGTATTTTGTTGCTGTTTTGATAACCAATACTTGAGCATAATTACCTTAGGTTGGGAGGTACAAGTAGAATTAAACACCCCCGAAAAGGATGGACACCAGGCACATCATAATACTGCCTAATGCAGTCAAATCCAATACAACCTTCGAAATTATCCTTTAAACAGTTCCCCTCGGAAGAGATATTGATATATAAACCTTTCACAAAAATAATATTTACTGTAAAACTGTTGCCAGCCTGTCAGTGTACATTTAATTTCCACACCCTGTGTAAACTATGTGCCTGTAGTGATAGTCTATGAGACAATTGACTGATACAGACTTTCAGTAGAAAAATGTTCACTTTGCTTTATGTACCTGTGAAGAAATCCACATATACCAGCAGGGTAAAGAATGTCAGTCATCCCACTAAGCATGTACTGTTTTTATACAGAATGTGCTCTCCACTGGACAGTATGGGTCAAACTTGGAGAGACTTGGCAGAAACTTTGTATTCCATTCCACAAAATTAAGCCTACTGGCATGTGATCCAGAAGTGACTGACTTAGAGAATTTTGAAAAATATGCAGGACGAATGAATAAATTAACAAATAGAAAAACAAGGTGATAGATGGATAGATAAATAAAAAGTTAAAGGCTTACAACTTGTCCATAGCTTTTCTAGAGTGAAGACAGTGAAAAATGCTCATACAGGAATAAGCCTTATGAAATTACAATGAAATTTGAAAATTGAATGAATCTTCACTGAATTGAACAACCACCCACATATTCTTTGAAAAGACTAATATGGATAAATATATCTTGCGCATTCAATGAAAATGTCTTTTTCAGTGAAAAAGACACTGAACATTTTGTCAGCCATGACTATGATCTCTAATCATATACTGCATTAAGATCAACACTGTAAATCACACAGAAAAGCATGAGTATGAGTCTCCAATTTTGAAATATAGGCTATAGATAGGACAGTAAAAAGTGCACAAAAATGATATGGTCAGAAGAACAACAGACTGACTCACTGCTGTAATTTTGCAGAAGAGACTTTTTCTGCTTTTCCAAAACGCCTCAGTGCCCTCACACATCCTCCAAATGAAAACTGTCTGACCACCACAGATTAGGCCTGAAGCAGCCTACATTTTCCTTGCCCCCTCCGAGTCTGAGAAGGGGAGATTAGGTGAGGATTAGAGCCCACTGGACCAGCTGGCCGCCGAATTCATCCTTAAAATATCTCAGGAATGTAGATATCCTTTCACATGTTGGGGAAACATGAAACCTCGCGGAGGCGCTATTTCGTGCCACCACCATCAGACAGGTTGCTAGGTAAGAGCATGGGCACAGACTACAGTCAAACATTGTACTCCAGCAGGCTGGAACAAGTGGGACCAACCTGCCATCATACTGTACTATTACCAAAAGAAAAAAACAGTTCAAATCAAGTATCAGAAGCTAAACAGGAAATAGCCTACGCCACAAACGTGATTTAAGTTATTTCTAGATATTATTCAGTATAACTGGGGGACGTTTTTTTTTTTAAAGACAACAGGAGAAATCGGGTCTGTTCTGCTCCAGTACACCGCGTTTTTCTTTTCGTCTTTGTACAAAGGAGGATCTGTCCGCTCTGCTGCAGGTAGATAACTGCGCCCAGGTAATGTAACATGAAACTGAACCATGTGACCAATGGCGATTTGAAGAGTAGACGAAAAAAAACTGCTTTCCATAAAGTACCAACTGGTGGTGCAAGTCGAGGATGTAGTTGACACTGACGGATCTATTCTTTCGCAGATGTACGGAAAACCTTTTTTTTTTTAATGCCTTGGGATGTTACCTGTCATTTTCATTGGACTAAACCATTTGTTGCAGTTTCATTTTTGACAAGGTGAGGCGGAAGCAACATGGTACATTCGTGAGGAATCAACCTGCTCGGTGTTTTCCGTTTTGCTTTGGCCACCTGAAAACAGCTGGATCATGGGTATGTGTTCATAAAGTGGAAAGTTAACTTTACAACATATTTGCCCTCTTCATTTTTAGAAAATATAATAATAATGTTGCAAATGAGAAGAGGTTTAACTTTAGTGCTGCATGTAGGTTTTAATGCATGTGCTATGAATAGCTTTCCTGTGGTCTGAGCAGGTTTATGGTGATTCAACATCAGGCTGAATGTGTGACTCAGTGGCTGTATGGTGTCAGCTGCTTTACTAAACCTCAGAGTAAATGAGTCTGTAGGAGTTTCGGGGTGAATTCAAGAAAGGCACATTTGTCTCTTCATTACTGACAATAATGTGTCTTCAGCTGTTCAAGGAGGACGATAAATCCACACAGTGAATGTCGTCCTAATGAAATGGACCCAAGCTGATGCCCTTAAAGTCCCAGCCTGCCCTCACTCGGCCCTGCTGGCCACGGGTAGAGATGGCAGCGTATCCAGATGTGCTGGCCGTCCCTGGTGTTGTGGTTGGGAGTGTTTTACTGCTCGTACTGAGCAGTAATCCTGTGTGGGGTGAGTCAGTAACCATCTCTTCATCCTCGGCACTCCCACCTCCCACACAGATAAACCATCATCCTTCTGACCACACCTACACACACACACACACACACACACACACACACACACACACACACACGCACATTAAATCCCACAATTATGAATAAAAAAACATCTTAGGAGACATTCCAGAGGAAATCTGAAACATGAGCAGACTTGTCAGCAAGCATTGAAATAAGAAATGGATTAAGAAAGATGTGCCATATTAGAAAGAGGTGCATTTATATCCAGTCTTAGCCTGATATCAATTATTGCACATACAAGAGATTCCTCTTTTGCAATATGTCTTTTCGAGCATGACTGCCCCCTCCTGCAACCCACCCACCCCACCCCCTTTTGTTATCAGGTTGTACTTTTGTCCATGCAAAGTTTACTATTTGCCTTAGTGAATGATTGACTGAGAAAATGGAAAAAATAAGGTTTGGTTTAAGTTTCCAAAATAACACTTCCTTTTTTTCTAAGTAATTGCCGCAATGCTTTGCACAAACAAACAAAACAACAGTAGATTTGAATTTTTTTTCTCCATATTTCAAACCACTGTGTTGTGTGACTCAGCTGACTTTATAGCTGCAGTGCACTCTGCATTCCTGAGGCCCCCCCCCCCTCATTCACTCTCCTGCTCCAGTAGTTACTATGTAGTTTCATGATGTCACTTTGTAATCACATGGCTGGTCATGGATAAAATAACTGGAAAAAAGGGAAAATAGATATCTGCTATGCTACATTTATATGACTAAAAGACTTATGAATGCTTCTACTTCTAGTTATGTAAAATAATGTCACCGCTGCCTTTAAAAAGGAGTTAAACTTTGATGTGAATAAGTGACTTGGTTTTAAAGGTCATAGTAGATTTAGAGCTCTTGTCCTTGGGACAATGACCTCTGGCCATGAGTCATTACTGGAGAATAACGGTCACATCTCGGTCACCACTTATTTGAGCATTTTGCACTTTGTCAAACAAATAGATATTAAAAGCCCTTCTGAAAACCTGCATTCATCTGTGTATGTTTTTTTATTTATTTCAGTGGCTGTTCAAAATTCAATGATATTTTCTGTATGTGTAATATGTAGCTGAAGCAGCAGCCCTTTAGCTTAGCTCAGCGGTAAGACTGGAAACAAGCGGAAAGAGCTAACTTGGCTCTTTCTGAGGTACCAAAATCCACTTCCTGGCACCTCTAAATCTTACAGATTAACATGTTACATGTCATTATTTAATCCGTGCTAAACCCAAAATGTAAAAGCTCCATTTTGCAAGTTTTACAGAGGGTTATATCCTGGACTATTTCTCACTGGAGTCTCCTCTTCTTGCATGGGAACTGGTTCACTCAACCAGTTTATTTCCAAAAAATGTCGAACTATTCCTTTAAATTCATCCAGATTACTGCTAATAACCAGGTTTCAGCAAAGGATGGATAAATGTGCTTACATGCACTGTGGTAACCCAGTTACTCAAAAACCCAGGTTTGGAGGCACTCAACAATTAAAACAACTAGTCATAACTAACTAAGAATTTTAAGAAGTTAATGGACAACCCCAATAGGTTACCAGCAGTTTGGAGCCCTATACTCAGTTGGATGTGGCATGCTCAGGCTTAGCTTACATTGCACAGTGTGATATGTATTGTCACTTAAGTGATGTTTCTGCTATTTTTTAAAGGCAATTATACCACCCCAGTGATTGGCACCACTTCTAATGAGACTAATGTGAGTGAAAAACTTTAATCATGTTCACTTAATAACATCAGAAAGTGTCCAGTTTCACCAGACTGATCCCTGTCCTGTGATTTTCCATTTGCAGGGACCTGACATTGCAGCTATCGTGGCCCCTACGGTCACTCTGGGCGTGCTGGCCATAGTGTTGGCTGTTCTCGCCTGGCTCTTCTGCGTGGTGAAAAAGAAGAGGCAGACCGAAGGGACGTACAGACCCAGTGCTGAGGAACAGTCCGGTGCACACAGCGTAGCGGCACCAGATGCACTAAAGTTACCAAAGGAGGAAAGACTCATTTGAGATGTAGCGCTTTATGTTCTAACAGGCTGCAAACAGGTGCGTGGCAGCGCTCGTGTGTGACGAGGCTGTCTCCCTTGAGCTGATCGCTGAAAGAAGAATCTTTGAAGTTTAAGAGAGGACAGAGTGCCGAGACTGAGGTACCAGAACATGATAATTTACTTACCGCCTCATTTCATCTCCTTCCTCTGCTTCATCTTTCAGTGGATTTGAAGACCACGACTGAACACTTCAAGCAGGGTCTGAACATTTCTTCTGCACAGGTGAAACTGGAGTGGCAGTATTTTATCACCACTAATAATTTTAGTTTCAACACGCTTTTCTTGTTTCATTTTACTTGATTTGATTCAGTCTATTATGAGATACTGTCACTGGCAAAATCTACACTGATCCTTTACCTCAAACTACTTTTGTTGTTTTGTTTTCCACAGAGAGTCCATTGCATTGAAACTGATGTTTTGTTTTAGCTAAACACTCTGTGTAATCAAACATCTTACCACAAACTTCTTGATTTTAAGTAACCTGCTGTGCGATAAAAATGAAGTTATACTATGAAATCATACCCTGCAAACACAAACAGTTGTTTACACTTTTAAGTATTCTTTGAATGATCATACGAATGTAAAGTTGCATTATTTAAAACATTTCACTTCATCAGATCAACCTTGCAGCGCATAATGCATTGCAATCAAGCAGAGATGTTTGACAGTTTCACAGCATATTTATTAATGATTTGATCAAATAAATAACAGCGTACTTGTATAATAGTTGAATAATTAAATGTTACAAAGCAGTGTCATTGTCATTGAGTTTCTCATAAATACATGATCTCACTAAAGGTGTAATTGTATTCACTATCCCAGTCAAAATAAGATTTGGGTATGAAGCAGTGAAACATTTAACTCCCTGAAGCACCCTCATGGGCAGTGAGCCAGAGTCAGAGGCCTAAAAGGTCTACGCAGCAAATATAAACAAGTGCCTAACTAGGTATTTGTGCAGGGAGTGTTTTAGGATGATAAAACAGAAGGGCAGATAAGCACTCTGGGTTGTCAGAGAGTGAAAGTTCAGCCTCCCCAGAGCACTTGAGAAAGTCACTTAAACACTGAAGCCATTGTTAGTCTGTGGGAAAAAGTGTTATCTATAATGTAATGAAATATTGCAGAGTGAGTTTAATCAGTTATTTAGAGATTTTTCGTTCATCTAAATATTTGGAAACTAGATGGAAGGTAACATAATTGAACACTTGACTCCTACTGCTAACACACGTTTTCTGGATCTCAGTGGATTCAGCACAGAACAGTAATTTGTACAGTCATGTAATATCATTAGCATCATGGTGGATGTTAAACAACAATGTCATCTAATTAAATTTGGACTAGTAATGAGCCTGTTCTGCATGGCATACATTAAGATGTAATACTGGAAGGATCTGCTTAGAGCAAGTTGATTTTAAAACTCAGAAGTGGTCTTACATTAGAGAACACATCAAGGCAGGATTTCTTTTTTTTTTTCAAAAAAAAAGAATGAATTTTAAAGGATTGTTTTTATCCCTATCCACACTTTGATAACACTGGAAGCCATTTACTGACTAAGAGTTCTGGAAAAAACATTCATATTCAGTGAGACTCCTCGCTGATAAGAGAAGCCTCTCTACAATGTAGCTGAGAGCAGCAGAGAGCAGGCAGAGCTTATATAAACACGATAAAAAGTATTTTCACAGGGATTTTGTTTTGATGAAACATCTATAAATAATTTATTCTTTAACAATGGGAGCTGGGTTAGTTTCACCTAGATAAATTGTTCCGGATGTACTGTGTTTGACTTCTTTACATTATAGCACAGTCTGTTTCCTGACTGTTTTCTGATAGAAATTGAAATTCATTAAGGGAAATCATACAGTATTTCTTGTTTTTACGCTTAATATTTGATTCTTAATAATTTGATTGTTATTATGTGATTCAAAGTACTTTTTGTTGTTGACTTTGATATTCAAGATTAGCACCCTTGGCTTGTGACTGACATACAGTCATAAATGAACTGTTTGACCTTCAGCCTTTCCATAGTGTGTTTTCGAAGTTCAACCAATGATTTTCCCCCTTCAGAGAGTTGTTATAGGGCTTTACAGGTTAATGACTATTCCGCATTTAAATGAAAGAAAAACTGTGTAGAAGAAACTTTTTATGGGTCCCAATATTGTGTTTATGACCCTTACAAGGGGCTGACCTTCAGGTTTAGAACAGACACTGAAGTGCGCCAAAGTCTCATAAATGTCAGATCACAAATGGAATGAATCAATAAAAAATCAGAGGCAGTAAAAAGGGCCTTTTAATCAGACTTTAATCATCCTCCAATTTCAAGGCTTCACAGTTAAAATCACTTGCTGCTGAGTTTGGCAAGGCAATGACAGGACAGATATAAGGGTGTCAATAATTCAGTGCATTCACAACATACAAAAACATTTGAACCAAAAACATCACTAGTATCAGTTAACATCAAAGTCTAACACTAGAGCAGTAGTGATGTAGGTGGTGACAGTTTTTCAGTGTGTCAGGGATGAAAGGGTTGGAGTTGGGGTATGGGTGAGGTGAGATGAGGTTTGGCAGCTGGGCGCGCAGAGGGTTTAGGCGACTTCCTCCTCTCCCTCTTCCTCAAACTCGCCCTCCTCTGCGGTGGCGTCCTGGTACTGCTGGTATTCGGACACCAGGTCGTTCATGTTGCTCTCGGCCTCTGTGAACTCCATCTCATCCATGCCCTCACCAGTGTACCAGTGGAGGAAGGCCTTACGACGGAACATGGCGGTGAACTGCTCGGAGATGCGCTTGAACAGCTCCTGGATGGCTGTGCTGTTGCCGATGAAAGTGGCAGCCATTTTGAGGCCACGGGGTGGGATGTCACAGACGGCGGTCTTCACATTGTTCGGGATCCATTCCACGAAGTAGCTGCTGTTCTTGTTCTGCACGTTCAGCATCTGCTCGTCCACCTCCTTCATGGACATGCGGCCCCTGAACACGGCAGCCACGGTGAGGTAGCGGCCGTGACGTGGGTCGCAGGCGGCCATCATATTCTTGGCGTCGAACATCTGTTGGGTGAGCTCGGGCACAGACAGGGCGCGGTACTGCTGGCTGCCCCTGCTGGTGAGGGGGGCGAAGCCTGGCATGAAGAAGTGAAGACGGGGGAAGGGCACCATGTTGACAGCGAGTTTACGGAGATCAGCGTTGAGCTGTCCAGGGAAACGCAGACAGGTGGTCACTCCGCTCATGGTGGCAGACACCAAATGGTTGAGGTCTCCATAGGTGGGGGTAGTGAGTTTAAGTGTGCGGAAGCAGATATCATAGAGAGCTTCATTGTCAATGCAGTAGGTCTCGTCAGTGTTCTCTACCAGCTGGTGGACGGAGAGGGTGGCGTTGTAGGGCTCCACCACAGTGTCGGACACCTTAGGAGATGGCACCACGCTGAAGGTGTTCATGATACGATCCGGATACTCTTCCCGGATTTTGCTGATGAGGAGGGTGCCCATGCCAGAGCCAGTGCCACCACCCAGGGAGTGAGTCAGCTGGAAACCCTGAAGGCAATCGCAGCTCTCAGCCTCTTTCCTCACCACGTCCAGGACAGAGTCCACCAGCTCAGCTCCCTCGGTGTAGTGGCCCTTGGCCCAGTTGTTTCCAGCTCCACTCTGGCCTGTAGTCAAGAGTGTCACGATTTAATAAGCTGATGTATAAAACACCGGCAACAAAAAAAAAAGTACTCTGTTCTGATGTGATTACAGGTAGAGTAAGTGCATAGTCACGAAATTCACATAGCTTACCAAAGACAAAGTTGTCAGGTCTGAAGATCTGCCCGAAGGGACCGGACCGGACTGAATCCATCGTACCAGGCTCCAGATCCACCAGGATGGCTCGGGGCACGTACTTTCCGCCTGAGATCATGCAAAATGGATCAACAATTTTGTTCTTGTTAAGCATGATGCAATGAATGCAACAGACAGATGTGTATGAAAATCATTTCCTATACTAGGAAAGCTGGGTAGGTGAGAGAAGGGATGACATTGCTCATTTTGCTGTGTGTGTGTGTGTGTGTGTGTGTGTGTGTGTGTGCTGTAGCTGAATCTGTTGCCTACCTGTGGCCTCATTGTAATAGACGCTGATCCTGTCTAGCTGCAGATCGCTGTCTCCATGGTAGGTACCAGTGGGATCAATGCCGTGCTCATCACTGATCACCTCCCAGAACTGAGAGAAAAACAGGCGTGTTGGGAGAAGAGGGAAAGGGAGATGTTTATCTAGCCCAAGGTAAAAAAAAGTCATCACAAAAATAATTTAATATGCACTGACACCCAAACTCTGAAACAGCACACAGCCGCTGCATAGAAAGCTATTTTTAAACATGAAAAGCTGCAGGACTACTTCGTTTGCGAGTTGAATGCAGGTCATAAATGCGGACTATTAGTCTGAAATGCAGAGTGTCTCAGGAGTAATCAAGCAGATGGCAATAATCTGATAAGAAGCAGGTTCTTCGATGCTATTAGAACACACTATGCTATTATGTGTTAACGAGCTTAAACCTACTAAAGATACCGTATACACCATGTCAGTGTTAAAATAGTAAATTTCATATGTTTTAAAAAAGGAAATTTTTCAACAGAAATTTCCTTGCAAAGAATCGTAGGTAAATATAGGTCATAAATGTGAAGGGGGAGGGGAGGCTGCTCCTACTGTGACAGTACTGTTACGTTACTACTACAGTCAATCGCTTATGTAACTGCCTGCAAAAAAGTAGACACATCAAAGGCCAACTTTACATGCAAATACCAAAGCACCAAAGTATTTTTTGTCTGTTGCCTAAATCTTTTGGTCCATTGCATAAATCAACGCGTGCATGGAGCCCCAGTATAAGAGTTGAGGAGAATATAAATGAGCAAATCGACGATGATTTTCAATTTTTTTCTTAATTAGGAGCTTTAACCGAGAAGGGACACCGCGCTGAGTTTCTTCTAGAGAATTCCTGGAAGGTGGATTAGAGGGCTTCTCTCAGCGACACCGAGGCGTGCTTGCTTGAATGCCTGCACAAGCAGAGGGGGGAAAAAAAAAAAGAAAAAAGAAAAATACCTTAGCACCGATCTGGTTTCCGCACTGACCGGCTTGCAAGTGCACAATTTCGCGCATTTTGGAACGATGGATACGAAGATGGTCGAGCTGGAGATGGGAATCTGAGCAGAAGGGACTGAAAGGATGACTGGCTCCTGCAGTTGATTGTATGGGATTTGTTGCACCGCCTCTAAAAGCGTCTACTGGGCTGAATCGGTGGTGCAACTTGACGTCATCGCCATGGCAACCAAAGACCGGAGGAGAGAGGGGAGGAACCGAGATCCGTGGAAATGGCGGATAGGATGCGAGGAGCTGCATCAGTCATCAATAAGATTCTCATTATTCTCACGGACTCAGTGCACCCACGGACTTGTACACGTTGGCACAGAAGTGATGGAGGACTAAAGCAGCTACACACTTTAGCATCAAGGTCACTGTTGTGCAGTTTTAACAGTGTAGCCCAGTGTAATGCATCATGGATGTCAACATCACCCAGCTTGAAAGGACACGACACAGAAACATAGAAAATCTATTGGGTCTGAAGTCTTTTGAACAGAGTCAACTTGATGTTATTCCAAAGTAACAGGATTATCTTTGTGCCACAAGGTCTGCATGTTGAAACAGGACACACACGCACACACACACACACACACACACACACACACACACACACACACACACACACAAAAAAAAGACTGGCAAAAATACCCAAGGATGTGCAACCGGGTAGGGCCACAGGTTAGCCCACCCCCTCTGATCACAGGTGTGCTTTACTTTATTTATTATTACCATTCATTAATGTAGCCAAACTACTATTACAATCAAAATGGGACAATGAGCAAGACCACTGATATGTGCAGTACTTATGGGTTACATAACAGCAAAAAAAAAAAAAAAAATGCAAAACAACTGTAGGAGTTTGCATGTGAATGTAGTTGTAAATGTAATTTCTTAAAGCTGATTTTATAGATAACTGTTAATAATATATATTAATAATATACCCATTAAATACTTAAGCCAGTTTTCAAAGTTAAAGAAATTTATTCCAGGTTATCATGACAATCTTTTTAACTAACAGAAAACCCAATACTATATGTCAAAAAGAAATATTATCGACCTTAATGCCTAAAAGGCAGACGTTTTAGGGTGTTGAATGTTCACACACTTAGAATCAAGGACAAATCTAAAATTATACTTCTCCAAAAGCTTGTCACTCGCAATAACAACCTGCATCCACACGTCTCCAGACTCACCAAAAGTCGACTTTCAGAGTACATGTTCTCTGTGTTCCTTAATCTATTTTTGGCTGGAACATATTTAATATTCTACCTTTCTTGGATTGCAGTCTTTTTGAACAAAAAAACATGTCCTTCTGGTTCCTTATATGTGATCAAATATTGATCTGCAGCATGAATGTTGTATCAAGATAAACACAACATAATGTAATGCACACACACGAGGGGGATATCTTCCCGTAAAACGTACTGTATGTACTATCACAACCTATCTTATCACTGACCTGCTTTATCCAGTACATATTATAATGGGTGACCTTTTTGTTGCTATGGTAAAATCCCATCTGACTGCTCTGAGCTGGTTCAGCCTGTTCAGGTAAAACTCACCTGTTAAAAGACGGAAACCAACACCTCAGTAGAGCTGGGCAACAGCAGTACACTTTACATTGTTACAACAGTGACTTAATTCACTGATGTATGACATTAATTGCAGTGTTTGGTTTTCACCTGACCGTCTCTTGTGTAAATGGACTGTTGAATTGATAAGCAGGTTGAAAGGTTTGTCAGTGTGCTGCGTCGGGCTGTTAACATGAATGTCAACGCTGAAACATTCACATTCATATCCTGAATGATTGCATTCCAAAACATGCAGCAAGTTACCAACCAGTTTTAAGCTGTCCAACAACGGGCCAATAGGGTCTTATTTCCTGTTTCCCTGCTCTGTTACATACAGTGTTTTCACTGCTGCATGATTTAAGTTACTCCCACATGCACAGGAAAACCAAGAGCATTTGCTGCTTCGTGTCAGGAACAATAGCTACATAGATGCACTCTGAAGCTGGACTGATTTTACTATGTACACTAAATTATGCTGTGACAGAGGAATTCATTAAGGACTTCTGCCGTTTTGAACCGTGGACTTACTTGACTGTACATGCCAAGCTATTGATCATGTCACTACCAGAGGAGGATCTCACATGCCCCGTGTGCTGTGACATCTTCACAGACCCTGTTTTGCTGCCATGTAGCCACAGTTTCTGCAGGAGCTGTCTGAAGCGTTGTTGGGACACCGGGTTACGTGAATGTCCAGTATGCAGGAAAAAAACCTCCAAGTCCAATCCTCCCTCCAACTTGGCTCTGAAGAATGTGTGTGAGGCTGTTCTGCAGGTCAGGAGGCAGAGTTCAGCGTCAGTGGAGGAGAAGATGAACTGCAGTCTGCATGGGGAGAAGCTGAAACTCTTCTGCCTGATTGACAAACAGCCCATCTGTGTGGTGTGTCAGTCTTCTAAACTGCACAAAACTCATAACTGCTCGCCCATAGAAGAGGCAGTGCTGGAGTGCAAGGTAAGGGGAACAAACTTAGCAATATGTTTCACAGTTACACTTTAACAGCAGCTAAAACCGACTCCGTTGATGTGAAGTATTTACAGTAACACCTAAAGGTAGAATGCTGCTCCTCAAGTCTGTCCTGCTTGTGATCCCTGCTGTAACATTTCAGTCATGAACGCAGGCCTAAAATAGCAAACAACACTGAAACATCATTCACTTCAGCTCCCTGACTGAAGCCTGCTTGACTTTCAGGATGAGCTTGCTTCATCCCTTAAAATCTTGCAAGACAAAGTGGACAGCCTCGAACAAATTCAGAGGACTTCTGCAGACATGTCCAAGTGCATCCAGGTAACATGTGATCAGATAACAAGCCTTACATATAGGCCTATTTCCTATGAATAAAAAAAGTCAGACTTTTGCAATAATTTCCCTCAGACTCAGGCGCTGGAAACACAGAGACTGATCAGGAGCCAGTTCGAGCAGCTCCACCAGGTCCTCTGCCAAGAAGAGACGGCCAGATTAGCAGCTGTGAAGAAAGAGGAAGAAGAGAAGATTGCAGGGATGAAGGATAAGATTAAAGAACTTTCTGCAGAGTTGCTGTCCCTCACAGAGACCATCTCAATCATACAGGAGCAGCTGAAAGAAGACGATATGGTTTTGTTGAAGGTTCGCGCAGTCTATACTTCTGCTCTTTGATCAGTGTTTCCAAAGACTTCCCACCTTGACACTGTATTATTTTTTTTCCAGAACTTTAAAGTCACTCAGGACAGGTAGGTCAACAAGATTATATCCACACTCTTGCTTGTGTTAGCGATGACATTTTGTCAGTGTAGCATATCTGTTGGTATCACAGAGGCAAAAGCATTGTGCTCGGCTTAGACGACACGTCTGGATTACTGATTGATGTGACCCAGCATCTCTGCAACCTCAAGTATAGAGTCTGGGAGAAAATGCTGGACTATATTGACTATAGTGAGTACACTTTATTTTAATTTCTTGATTGTACAATTGTACAAATGAAACCCCGTTTAACATATCAATCTCTGTGACTAATTTCCTGTGTTTTAGCTCCGGTGACTTTAGACCCAAACACAGCACACCCCTGCCTCATCCTGTCTGAGAACCTTACTTCCCTCCAATACTCAAAGCAGCCCTGCTG
This sequence comes from Seriola lalandi dorsalis, assembly GCF_002814215.2. NCBI lineage: Eukaryota > Metazoa > Chordata > Actinopteri > Carangiformes > Carangidae > Seriola > Seriola lalandi. Next base: position 659,822 of record NW_019524793.1, read on the forward strand.
TTGCCCTGACAACCCAGAGCGCTTCCACATGAGTGCTGAAGTGGTAGCCATGACCCCGCTTGGCTCAGGAAGTCACCACTGGGTCGTGGAAACAGGAAGTAATCAGGACTGGCTCCTGGGTGTGGCCTCTTTGTCTGTACCTAGGAACGCTGAGATCTCTGCTCGGCCTGAAAATGGCTTCTGGACTTTGTGTTTCCGCGACGGAGAGTTCAGGGCAATGACCTCCCCACCCACCCCACTGACACTTTCAAGAACGCCCAAACAAATCAAAGTGCAACTGGATTACAACAAAGGGACAGTGTCCTTTTTTGACCACGCTGACAACTCAGTCATTTGTGCATTTACACACTCATTCACAGAAATGTTACTTCCATACTTTTACACACAGAGCAGCCATCCACTGAGAATAATGCCAGAGAAGGTAATTGTCACTATGTTGCGTCAATAACTGGGTGAACGTTTAATTGATTATGTTAAAAAAAAAAACATTTAAGTCCTGTTTTGATAAACGAAATCAAGTGTAATGTTAATGTCTCTCACAAATGGTAAATATTCTTCATCTTAGTCATTTTGCTGCTATAAAGACATTTGTGTTTGTCAACTCTTCTCAGGGGAATAGTTAACATTTTGGAAACAGCTAGGCGGTCTCTTTCCAGGGGAGAAAGTTGACTAATTCAAGTTTGTTTATGGGTGCAAAAACTTGAGTGTGAAATATAACATTTCACAGTTTTACAGGGGTAACTGATCGGGGTTAGTAACTTCCAGGCGTCTCTGCTGGATGCCTTGCAACATGTCCAGCACATAACCCCCCTTGCAAAATGGCAAAATGTTGTTTTCAACTGAGATATGACATGTTCATGAGTTGAGCTTTAGAGGTGATGGAAGGCGACTTAGTATTAGCTGTTTCCCCCCAGTTTCCAATTTTTATGCTAAGCTAAGCTAACTGGCTGCCGGCTCTCTAGAAAAAATGACATATCGATCTTCTCATCTAACTCTTGGCAAAAATCTAATACACATATATCCCAAAACGAAAAGTTATTTATCAGAAATGTTCCCATCTTTGCATCTCTGAATAAAATAAACTGAACTACTGTGTACAGTATGAGTTACGTATGAGTGGCCAAACATGCACTGTCTCTGTTGTAGAAAAGGGGAGAGGACATTTTCAATTGACAATGACACATATCAAGAAGTTTAGATCAGAGGTGAGATTGAATAGATTAGATTTTTCCTTTTGATGACATCCAGCACCATGCACTTTAAGAAATATACATTACAGACACACACACACACACACACACACACACACACACACACACACACACACGCACACACGCACATTGTGTAGTTGTGTGGTAGCTGATGTTTAACTCATAGAGTGAAATAACAATCCACTGGTCAAAAAGGATTTTATGTGTGATGCTGTTTATTGTTCTCTTTTGTACACATGATGGCGCCAAAGCCAAACAAATATTTTGAAGGATTTCGTTATAGTGGAGACAAGCGCTTTGGAAAATGTATCTTATCGTATTAGTAGTAAAAAAAAATTAAAATAAAATTAGTTAATCAAATCATGAAATGAAATTCAAAATGAAATGAAATGAAACTTATAATTACATTTAGATTTTTCCACTTGTTTCCTCATTATTCATTTCCAGCAACAAAACAAGCATAAGGCATGAATGAGCATGAATTCACAGTTATAGTTACAGTATTCAGCTCCTCTTTAGAGACAAATTTTAGGCTCATAATATTTATGACATTCTTATATAAATGTCAAACATTTTAGTTTTGTGCAGTTGGGGTTTTGTTTGTTTTGTGCTCTGCAAAGACACAGCAGCAGCAGAACTTCTGAACACAGGCGTCTGAGAGGAAAGGCAGCTTCTCCAGGCGAGACAGGTAAACCAGTGGCTGGATCGTGCTGCTGATGTTGAGGAAGGCGAAGCCAACAGGCTGCACATAGCAGCGAAACACATCGGGGGAGTAAATGTCCTCAAAAGGGAACAGCGCCACAGGTGGCAGGTAGTTAAACACAATGATACAAAGGATGGAGAGCACCATCTTGAAGGCCTTCTTCTTCATGGGGTGCATCTCATCTTTCCCTGCCCCACGGGACCTCTTCAGGGCCCACAGGATGCTTCCGTTGCACACAACCATCCAAGTAAATGTTGCCAGGATCTCACCGGTGAACACCTTCTCAAAGTTGGGGAGGCCTCCCACCGTCTTGGCTGCAGAATAGGCAAAGGTGAGGCAGAATACGAGCACTGAGAGGCTTAACCTGTACTTAATGTGTTTAAGCTGCCCAAACAGTATTGGAAAGAGCACAGCCACAAAGCGATCCAGGCAGATGCAGGAGAGAAACAGCGGGCCGCTGGTGTCTTTCACACCGTAGGAGAACTTAATGGCAGACCACACCCCTTTGCTCTGCCAGTGGTAAAGGTTAAGGAGGATGATGGGGGGAATGGCACTGAAGTAGGCATCCATGAAAGCCAGACAGCCCAGGAATATGTCTGAGGTGGAGGGCTCTTTGCGATTGCGGATGAGGACCGCAATGACAAGTAAGTTGGCAGGGATTCCCACAAGTACGTTGATGCACTGCAGGGTCAGGTCAAACAGAATGCCCTCCACCTGATGATCGCACCCATCAAACACACTGAAGGGTTTTGCTGTGGCATTGATGTCACCAGTGGTATTTAAGGGGAGCCGAGTCGGGAGAGAGGTCGTGACGAATGGTGAAGATACATTTCTCTCCATGTTTCTACAAACACGTGGAGTCTGATGGGAGAAGGACAAGAATAGGATTGAAAAAACACTCTGGACATCACTTAGTCACTCACTGAATGTCAAATAATACAGATGTCCATTAAAGGCAGGTGTTTATCAAGGGCACTTCTACTTAGTCTTTCTCACTCAGTACAAATTATACAGTCTGTGTCATGTCAAAAACACTGTTGTTCATTAGAATCCTCTGCTGAGAAGTTTATCCACAGAAGAGTTGCAAAGTAAAGCGAGCCAGTTCCCAGAGAGCACAGACACGTTACAAACAGCGTCAGGGCCTCTCCTCAGGCTGTTATCTTGTTATTGTGTCTGCTTGGACTCTCCTCCGAGAACCATGACTCCCCACGTGTAGGGACATCTAACTCACTTAAGGGACTCATGATAAAAGCGCCACCCTTTTAACAGCAGGATAAAAAGGCAGCTATTGCCAAATGAAAATGGCAAAGTTCATATTCTGCACGTAGACAACTGCTTAACACTCATTGTTAGTGAGGGCAGTGGAAATTTGGTCATTTCCTGGAGTTCTTCATAGCCTCATTCTGGCATCTAGCTATTCCTAAAGCTCATTTCTGACCAGGAGAGGAAGATAACGTGGAAAATAAATCTAATACTGGCTGGATTGATGGAATAATAACTGGAGTCAGACATGAAGCAAACCATTACAGGTGTCCTGGGCCTTGAGCTCTGTGTCTTTGCCCCCCATGAGAGGACCATAAATAGAAGCCTTGTTTTTTCCTTTTTTCTTTTTATTACCGAAATGTCAGTCAGGTTCTGTTCAGGGCTCGAGGAATATGTACAGAGGCCGAGTCACGTTGATTTGCATGACCTCTTTGAAAATGTGAGAGTCCTCACATGGAGTACACCTGAGCCCTCCCTCCGCTGTATGGACTGTTGAAGCCAGGGGCTGTGATCGTTCCTTGTACAACCATCAACGGGCCTATTCTGGTCTAACGTGGACCTTTGTTCCCTGCGCTCCCTCGGTGGATGGTGTTTCTCACCTCCCTCTGCTGCCGGCTCCACCTCGGGCCACACACGCACACTCCTATGGGACTAATCACACTGATGGAGAGGTGAAGCTCTTTGCCAAAGACGCTTCTCCCTGGAGATGACAGACTTAATCAATTGTGTTTTTGTTCAGGCCTATCTACTGAAAATGAAATAAACAATACAGTATATTAAAAAAATGTTTTTGGAGCATTTAATTAGGTGCTGAATACCCTACAGTATTAACTGTTTTACATATATTCTGAAAAATATTCAAAGCTAAGTTCATACCACTGAAGTCGAAACTGTTTATAGCAACTTGTCAATTGATTAATCATTGTAATATATATATTACTTGTTTCCTGTTGTTAAAGGCATTTATTTCATGTATATATTTAGATTTAAATATACTTTATCTGCTCTGTAAAGGTTTTTTTGCATTTGTTTAAAAATCATTCAGTAGTTTAATTAATGATAAGAAGTATTATCCTGTATCACTGTTGTTACAGCTTCCATAAAATATTTCAAATCACACTACAGATGTTTTTACTCAAGTTTTCAAATGAGCAAGAACAATATTCATAATTCTCCAATACTATTGATTTCATATTGAATATAGTTATTACACTTCAATGAGAGTTTAAAATGTTTGCAGTCACATCCTGATTTTGGAGTTACAGATGTGAAGAGAAGGGAAACCCACCGAAATTCAGTTCATTCACATCAACAAATTGAATTAACAACTTTTCCAGGTTAATAAACTGAACTAATTGTATTAATCTCAGTAAATATGATCAATATAATCCCATTTAGATGGAGATGAGCAACTGAAATTCAACAATCATTCAGTCCTGCCTCTATTTTAAGGACATGTATCGACTGAAATGCTTTAATCAGAAACTGACCTGTGGAGCTTGGTAAAAATTGAAATAATATTGTTCTTACTCACCAGTCTGGAAATATTTTTCTGTGCTGTGTAGTAAGTGCGATGCAGCATGTGTCAAACATCAGCGTGTATTTCAGGGATTTATTTATAAGTTCTCTGATGTGTCGTGGATTTGACGCTGACCAGGAGGGGAGGATCTCCTGGAGTTTTTGATATCATGAGGGAACAGTGACTCTTCCAGTTGAAGGCTCTTTACTCAGATGCCTCCAGGTGTTCTCAACAGCAGTGTATAGAGATAAAACCGGGGACCTGATACTAAAGTTCAGGTACTGAATTGTGCCAAAGGGTTATAGCTGAGTCCGTGTGGGCTTTACATGTGTGTTCAGGGAGCATCGTGGGACCAGTCTGGTGATGTTGTGGGTTTCCTGTAGTCATATGTGTCATACTTGACTCAGCCCCTCATCCTTATCTCCTGTTAGCGGAGAGCAGAGCTGAGCACCAGCACACAAGAACAATATCACAAAACATCCCAGAGCAAATGTCACTGGTCTCTAAGCTTGATTGGTTTGGTCTTAGTTCATTTTCACCACTTCTCTGTCTCACTCATGCCTTTAAAGAAAATCACAGTGCCTGAGCACAGCTGGTGAAGGCTCCCTCTGAAGCGTTCAATTAACAATAGCACGTAGACTCCAACGCTGCTAGTAAGTGTTGTAAAGCCTGCGTGTGAGTATGTGTTAGGATGTGTTAGGGATGATCGTTTCATTGCAACCGAGCCTCTGCTTGGGTGAGTTGAACCCAATATTCTGTTCCCATCTGAACACAAGGACAAACCCTGTGTTGAGCTTATGTCCTACTGAAGTGTAGGTTACCAGAGAGACAGCAAGAGGAGGACTCAAAGAACAGGATAGTGTAATCTGGCTGCTGTATCTCTTCATGGTCTAGGGGGGCAGTAGCGGTCTGCACTTCATGTTAGACGTTTGGACAAGGACAGCAGGGTCTCACTAAAAGTACTTAGCAGACAAGACATGATATTTACATTATATCAGATTCTCCAGGAGAGTCTGTGATCTGTCAGGTCTGCTGTCTCCTAGAAATCCTCCCAACCAGATGAAACATCTCACTTTCTTTCACACATGTGTTTTGTTTTAAACACATACCTTTAGGTCTTAGTGGTGGCAGTTACAGATCCAAACAGGTACTGAGCTTTAGCACATTCTCAGCTTTTCTCTATTGCTCTTTATATGGCACATTTTCCTGAGACATTTTATTCATAAATTTCTTTCCCACAATCTCCCTCTTCAGCTTCGCGTGTTTGTATTCACCTCTGTCTTTTTCAAATTAAAATATCAACTCAACATGTTTTTCTGGCATCACCAAGAGCGTCAGTGTTGCCAGCGTAAGTGGGAACATACAGCAACTGACATAGTTTGGAGTAAAACTTAAACATATCCAGTGGAGAATGTGTTTATGCCGAATCAAATAAATAAGACAAAAACATACTAAACTTGTGAAACGTACTGTAATCTTGGACAAATCTACTTCAAGATCACATTTTTAAGATTAAATCAAGAACAATTTATTTACATAAGAAGCCAAAGGAACACAGGACATATTCTGGGCTGCTCCAGTGGTTCAAATAATTGTAGCAGAGTTGAGTCACGTCTTACATAAACGAATTGTAAAACCACGCTGTTTGGAAATCTCTCCCGCTTTCTCTTACTTCCTGTCTCAAATGCACTAATGTTGGCAAAGGGGGCGCTGCTGCAGGAGGCAGTGTATGTGGTATCAGGCAGGATCGAGCATTAGCATATATATTCCTGCCTGTGGTCAAGATGCCAAAAACAAAATTCTAATACGACACTGTGCATCAACCACCTGCACACACTGGACACCCAGAGAGTGATGTGTTTTAGTTGTTTTTTTTTGTTCAGACATAGACATCAGAAAAAACATGTAATGATCATTTATCGAAATGAACAACAACTGCTAATGTGCTTGACATTAGTATTTTAATAACTCATTATACAAATATCTACTGTATGCATAAATTGTTTGCCTGGTTTTCCACAGGACACACATTTGAGACATCCTCACCCTTCAGATCTGCCTCCAGTCTCGTCAGGGTGAAAGAGATGCAGGTAACTTCCTTGCAGTACACCCACCCACTCCTACACACACACACACATACACACACACACACACACACACACACACACACACACACACACACACACACACACACACGCAGACAACACAAGAGTACAAAGTGTAACAGTACTTGCTGTACAAACACAGTGAAAATGATTTTTTGTGAGAACACAATCAAAGATTCTGAATCAGTTTCACAATAAAGCCAAAGTATTTGTGTATATAACACTGTAACATTGTGGCAGTGAACGCAGCCTGAAAAAACATAAGACTGCAGATTGCTGTTGAACAGTCCCCCGTCGTCCATGTATTAATTGAAATCATATGTGGACAAGTGAAAAGGAATCCAAAGTCCCGTCTGTGAAAGGTGGAAGATTAATTATCTCACACAGTCAGATGTAAACACAGAACAATGTGTGTTTCTGTGTTTTTCAGGCTTTTTCTGTCGTTTTCTGTAATGGCTGTGAGAGATGAAATTGGCTGTAACACAAACTTCATGGCAGTCGGGGGAAAGAGGAGCTAGAATTAGATACAGGGCTGAAACTATTCTGCACAAACAGAAGAAACTGTCATCAATCACAGAACTTTGCCGCCTCAGATGGGTGAAAGTAGCAGAACTGAAGCAGAGAGAGAAAGTGAAAAGGGCAAGAGAAAGGATACGGCTTCTTTAAAAAAAAGAAATCTGATCTAAAGTGTTATTTTTTGCTTTTTCTCCTGATGGAAACAGCATGATGGTCATTACATATGTGCAACAGATTGCCTCGGTATCAGTGCAGCAGTTGTTTTCAGTTCTGTATTGATATTAATGTCAGCATTAACTGCATGTGTTGTGCTTCAGAGGATGTTTGAGTGGGGGTGCGCAGATGAGCTGAGCTGAGTCCTTTTAATGGGATTGTGACATGGACGTATACAGTTGGAACTAACTGAATGGCCTGTAGCCAAAACAGGAAGAATGGGCATCCCACCAGCTTTCCACCCATTATTACAATTATGCCATGCTAAATAAGCACTAATCACCATAATTATGGCCTCTTAGTCTTGGGGTGGCTTACCAACAAACAAACAACCCAGTTTCATTTAGCAATCACTTCTTAATGGAGTTAATTATGGAATCAAACAACAGGATGTGATTAAGCTTTTTCCAGTTTTCAGTCACATTTTAAATCCAGAAAGAGCTTCATGCCTGGATAAGATGCTAAATTTGACTCAGATTTGCCATAATAATGGATATTTTATGATTAATATTAAAACCAGCTTGCTTCTCCATGTCAGAGCAACAATGACAGGCACAATTTTATTATCAAAAAACAGTACTTGAGACGGACGGATCTATTTAAAATCAGAGCAGTGTGGTATCAAACAGGTTTTGAGGGGTTTTATTTCACTCCATGTGTTTATACTGTCTTCTTTGTCAGCATTAACATTTTTGAAGGACAGCATTAATGAGTTCATTATGGAATTAATCATCAATAACCTAAATTTCAATTTGTTAGTGCCTTTATCTGCTCTTCCCACTTTCCACACCCTCTCAATAATCCATTTACACAGGACCTGTCAGGTCAAGCAGCAGCTCAGTTTAAACCAAACAGTGTTTGGTAGTTTCAATGGCCATTCAGAATAATGGAGTGAATGAAGCATTTGTGGATTACGAGAGAATGTATTTTGCAGTCAATTTAAGCACAAATCATGCTGACAAAGAATTTTACCCACTAATTGAGCATGTGATTGTTATCAGTTTTGCTGTGATGACAGAATGTACAATAGCTGTTTGCGACTGTTTGCAGAATTGTTTTGTTGTTGAAGCTGCACGACATGGTAGAGGTGGTTACCACAAATGAGCTCATCCATCCAAGACTCTAATTATGGGCAATTATTCAAGATGCAGTTTTGCAAGCAAAACAATTTGAATGAGTCAAAAATGTTTGACAATGCTGACATGAGATATGATTTTGTCATTTCTAATAATATGCTTTTCAACCAGTCCAACCAGTCTTTCACTCTGTGCTAAATTGACACCATCTTATTGTGTTTTAAGGTGTAGATGCATCTTTGTGCAAAACAAAGCCTTTTCATAACACTGCTGAACATATTAGTGTAAATAGGAAACAAAATGGGTTATTGCTTATTTCAAAATAGGGTGCATGGTCATAATCAATAATCAATAGTGTACAAACCAGGCATGAACACAGCAGTTTCAGACATACCTCACAGGAACATATTAAAGAACTATAAGTGCGTTTTTAATTTGTGTCTCTCTGATATTGTTTCATACTTCTGAAAGTAGGCTACATACGCTGCCTAATGTTTTTGCTAAATTATTTGTTAGCATAGATACTTGCTTTGCAGCTTGTCTGCAATGGACTGTGAAATATATTGGGGGGACTGAATAATTTAATCATGGGAGCTTTAGGAATAGAAAAGTAAACTCATCCTGTTATGGTTTCTAAATGAATGCTTTCTTTAAAACAGCTGCATGCCTCCGAAGCTCCACATTTCATTCCACAGACATAGAAATAGAAAATGAAACAGAAAAAAATTTAAAAACTAACTATTGAATCACATACTGTATTTGAAAAACTCCTGTGTTGCTGCCAGAAGGAGCTTTTTTGAGTGTGAGGAAGGAAAATCCTGCAGGGGCTGCTCTTTTGTCTGTGTTTGTATTTTTTTTTTACAGGAGTCTAATAAACCACTTAACCACCATTCAAGTCTTTGAGGAGAGATTTGAGTCTGGTTTGGATTCTCTATCACAGTGCCTCAGCATTTTTTAGAGACACAGTGTTGGATGTAAGAGTGAGCTGGCATGGCTTTAAGTCTATAGCATGAAGGATAGACAAGGGTGTGTGTGTGTGTGTGGGGGGGGGTAAAAGAGTGTGTCTTTGTTGGGCAGTAGTTGTGTGAATAGGGAGATAACGCAATCCGTCAAATGGCTATTTTTACACTCAGGGACATGGTCCAACTCTGTGACATGAGCTGTGGGGCTCTATTGTACCTCTGTAGTCCACAGGAATAAACACCTGCCGCTGTTCTCAGAATAATTATACACACTGTTTGAGCTGCCCTGTCAGTGTGTAGCCGACATTGCTCCCGATCCAGACAAGAAACAACATTTCCTTAGCGCCCATGCGTTGATGAGTATTGGTTAATCGCAGAAAGATGCTAGGCAGTGCAGGGGATCCTTAATGAAGGAAACTGGAAGGCGAAAACATTTAACAATCACTTGCTCTTTAACTGTGAGTGGTAGATAAGTGGCTTACATTGAACATACATCATTTCTCAGTCAGCTTCTTATTATGAGGGATGTGATCCAACATGAACACAACATTTCCTGCCAGAGTTACAATAGCTTTGTTTATTCTGCAGGACAGGTCTATTGTCTGGTTTGAAGTAGGTGGGGCTCAGATGTAAAAAGGTGATGTAACACACTTTAATGCACCAATCAAGGCTTGGCAAAATTTGATAGATATAATGTAAAAACAGTTGTGTGGTGGTCAGCATAGTTTTTTTCTGAACTGTAACTTTGACGGTTGCTTATTTAGTCATGAATAATTAATGGCAGTGAAAAAAAAAAAGTTTATAGGGGGTTTAAACTTGCCCGATGCTTATGTTGGTCGCAACAGACGTTGTTGCAAAGCAGTGTCTAGTGACGTCCCTGCATTCAAAACCTATTACAATAAAACCACTGAGTAATGTTGTTACAGTTGATATGTGACAGCAAATACCAGTAGAAATAAGACCCCTGTTGTAATAACGTTTGTTTAAAGTATAGAATCGAAGCTCATCTCTGGGCGTAAAAATCTCAGCCTTTGGAGTTATGAAGCCATTTGAAATAGGTTAAAATAGGAATAGAAATTAGAAACTTTCACAAAGCAGTAATAACGTAACACTACACCCACGTAGCATTAATTAATAAGCTTCAAATAAATATTGAATATGATAAATATTATGGTTTACATAATATAATTTAATTGTAAGCAGATTCAATGTCTTTTTATGCTGTAATACATTCATATACTATATAAATTGGTACATGAACAGATAAAGAATGACAACATAATATAACACAGTTTTAATTATATAAAATAGTTTTTTGTAGGAGAAGTCAGAATTGTTGAAAATGCATTAATATGTCTTAGAAATGTCTACTTATAATTACATTATATTTGTTTATTATATGTTTATATATGATTATGAATGATAAATGGGAGGGTTACTGATAGGATGATGTCCATACTGCATGCACAATTACATGATGAGTGGGTGCAAAGCTATTATGAAATAATAATGACTCATTGAAACCTCTCTATCACTTATAAAAGCTCTGCTGGTGCCTTGAACCCAGCCCGCCCTCAGCGAGGGTCCTGTAGTTTCACTTGACCCTGTGCAGGGAGGGTTTGACGTCTGATAAGAGGTGCCGCCCACTCCGGCCTCTGTAGTGGCCTCCCCGGGGAGAATCACGCTCTGGCCAGCTGGCTGTCAGAAGCATCAGGGTGAGAACAGAGCTGATAGCCTTTCAGCATGACTGTACATCTATCAGCCCGTCTCTGAACACCCTGCCATTACCGCTGATGGACATCTGGCTGAGGAACACTCAGAGCCATCACATGAGCGCAGGGAAATGCTTCAATGGAAACATGCACAGATTGGATGTTCGTATGTTTCCTCAAGTTGCCTGGTTCGGGGATGGATATATGTTATTCCATTATGCGTTGCTCAGTAACTCACTTCACTTACCTCATGCCATTAAAGTAGCTCAAGTACTTTCACTATGGACTCTTTTCTTTTCAAATCAGAGAGGTCAAAGTTAATTAATCTAGAGACAAAAAACAAAAGATGTAGATTTATGTTAAAAAACTCAAAGAGCCTTAAGTGTTGTTCGAATCCTCACACTTCAGTGACTTATGGCTTTATGTTGAAACTCAAAGTCCTAACTGATGCTTCCTCTATTAAAACCTCCAACAACTCAAGTGGAAGACAGTGTGGTGAATAATGAGGAGGTGAAGCATGAAAAAATTTATAGGGTGGTCTTTATTGTTGCCTCATGTGACCCACATATGCTACATGTGCATCCAGCAATGAGCTGGACTGTAAAGCCACAAGTTTCCGGCCAATCAATATATTATTATGAACATAAAAACAAGCGGTCAACATCAAAAGCCCCCAATCAGGTTTAAATCTATGAAAGAAATTTTTGTCTGCCACAGTGCGCTGATCTCATTGTCTGGCATGGAAAATACGTCCCTGCCAAATGCCAGTTGAATGGTCAGACTCAAAGAGTGTGACCAGACTCTGAAAACAAGCTCGTCTCCGAGGGCCCGGAGGCTGGGCCGCAGCTGACCCAAACACACAATACGCTGCACTCTCACCTGTCTGCTCCCACTGCCAACTTGCTTGTGTAGACCTTTTTCACCCCAGCACTGAGTATTCACAATACTGTTGAGACTTCATTCTCATTGGTAGTAAAGAGTGTGTGGAGTTCTCTCCCTGCAGCTGCAGCGTGCCTCTCTACATCTGCATAATCTATCTATTCTGATGTTAACAAATACCTTGACAACACAGGAGGGTTATTTTTATTTTTATGTATTTAGATACCACAGGAGGTGCACAGTGGTGTGTGTTCCACACCAACAGTTGCTGCAGCCACATGAAACAAAAGAGCTGCTCTGCTGTCAAACCATAAGTCATTATAATCATCGCAGTGATTTAATTTGTTAAGCTATACATAGAGTGTTTACATTACCTTGTGCGCTGAGGCTCATCTCTCCTCAAATATTTACCTTGCATGCAGTTGCTGACAGGTTTATGTGCTGTGATGTGACAAGATAGTGGACATAGAAAATGTGGAGATACTGAGGCAACCTGAGGGAAAGAGAAGAGGGAAACACCAAGAGGAAAATCACAACCGTATGTTTCTGTGTGTATCGTTTAATGCATCTGAAGCCATATTTGGAGATTTCATAATTGTATGTGTCTCTTTATTGATATTAATTGAGCTGGGTTTCTCACTAGCGCTGGCTCCCTCTGTTGGATTGTCTGGGGACTGCCCTATCCTACACACACACACACACACACACACACACACACCGCACACAAACCTTCTCTGTCATTTGGTAATACAACATGGCTTTTGCTATTTTCAGCCAGAACAATCTTGCATATGTGAATAGACTTAATGTGTTTTCCATTTTGTGCCCCCAGGGGTCTGTTTTAAAGAACAGGAGATATGTCTTATTGTTGGTGTTGTTAAATTACCAGACATTTCTCTTTTTATAGCTTATGAAGTGCCTCTAGAAAAAAAGATACAGATGGTGCTCTGATCAAATAGCAATTAAGCAGGAAGCTGTTGTTATTTAGAGCCAAATAGAGCCTATAAATGTGCCACGGGGCTAATTCAGATGCTGTTATATATAATATAATATCTTTGGGGACAGGCTGGAAAAATGTACATCTGGCTCTGGACTTAACTTTTCATTATTTCCACCTGATTTAAAAGCATCATAGAGGCAGTGATGCTTGTCTGGTGGATGCCTTCGTTGCTTTTTGTGTGACACTGTAGCCTCAGACAGCTCGAGGCACTTTGAGCGTCACAGCTCAGTCAAGTCTTGTGTTTGCATACCTCATGTGTCACATCCAGAGGGAGAAAAGTCACTGACGCTGCTGCTCGCCACTTTTTGTCCTGTTCAAGGCCAGGCTTCTTTGACAATAGCTCCATGACTGATACGGAAATGTGTAGAAATTTGACCTGCTTGACCCCGGTTTGTCTGCACAGTAAAGAAGAAAAGTTTTTTGATAAAAGGTGAAAGGATTAAAAGGTCAAAAGCAATACTTTAATGATAATGAACTTCCATGGAAAGATGCAGCCTGAAGTGCTTTACAGACAAGATTAAAAAGAAAACTTTGAAACAATAACAACAAAACCAATAAGATGCAACAAGCATGATCAGATGACAGAATAATAAAGGACATAAAGTGTGAATACACAACTCTTATGCAGTGAGCATTAAATCATAGGACGTATATATAATAAATGTCAGAATACTGTATCATACAACATGATATTTGAGGCAGAATTCTGTCCAGCAGATCATTGCTTCAGCCCTGCACAGCTTATTGACACACACAGAGGGGCCTTGAACCTTGTTGATGAGCAAAGTTCATGTTAAAAAATATGTGTGTTTTGCAACACAATGTTTTGTTCAGGGACTCACTGCAGCGGCACACAGCAGTGTTGGCTATACCTGCTTCTCGTTTCAGTGTGGTAAGGAGGGATTTTATTCACAGTGGGGTATGTGGTCAAGTGCACTGCAAGGCGAAGTGATTGATTAGTTGGTTAGGCGTTCAAGAAATTCCCCAGACTCAGCGTGGATATACTGTGAGGCTCTATTGTGGGAAAACGATTTCCCCATTAATTTGGAAAATGGTGACAGTATTCGATGCATTTTCAGTAGCTTGCTCAGTGTAATCCTTTGTGATCACATCCATCTGACCTTGCACTACAGCGCAATACACATTTCTTACCTGATAAATCCTCTGCTCAGAGCATAAATTCAGATTCAGTCAGGGATGAATATTACAAAGGAAGGCATTGGTTATTTGAGCTTGGCATATCAGTGGTGATCACACAATATTCAACCCTCATTTGCAGTAAAGAACTGTTCCTGCCCCCGAACCTGCTTAATAAAACGCATTAGTTCTGCTCAGTGTATAAATTGAAATGGCCTCGCCAAGGGTAAAGACACACAACAGCTTTGTGAGATGACAACTGATATCACATCAGCGACACGAGCAGGACAAAGTTCACTCAGCCAATAAACTATTTATGAAATTGGAGTGAAGTTTGGAGACCTCAGTCACTCAGGGATGAACATACACACTCACACACACACACACACGCACACACACACACACACACACACACACACACACACACACACACACACACACATGCCCACACACACATACACACACACACAAATACACAATACACATGCACATGCACACACTGTGTAGTTCATAAATCATTCATTTCAAAGGACTAGTGTGACATTTTGAGAAATGCACTTACTTGCTTTCTTGCCACAAGTTAGATGATTAGACTGATACCACTCTGATGTCAGTGGTTTGAATGTGAAGTCAGCAGCCAGCGGCCGGATCTTTGCAGATGCTGATAGGCAGATTTTCTTACTTTAGGAGAGAGCCAGGCTACAACTGTTTCTTCCTGTTTTGAGTCTTTATGATAAGCAAAGCTGGAGGTAGTTTACTGCTCCTGGGTAATATTGATCTCGTGCCCCATGCTAAGCTAACTGGCTGCTGGCTCGCACTAAGTATTTACCATACAGATATAACAGTGATATTAATCTTCTCATCTAACTCCCAGCGAGGAAGCAGGTAAACAAGGTGTTGGATGCAGATTCTGTTACCGTTGGACAGGGCCAGGCGAGCTGTTCCCCCGGTTTCCAGACATTAGTCTGAGCTGAGTTAAGGCCAATTCATGTTTCTGCCTCTTTGCCGCAACAAGAGTAAGTCGTAAATCATCTGATTGTGGACCCCCGTGCAGACATCTGTGTGTAGCTGTACCCACAAGGTCACCCCCATGATTTCTAGTGCATGTGAGATGTGAGATATGTGCCCGTATCCATATTCTTGATTGTAGTCGCCCATGTCCACGTCCATCCTGGAGTAGCCTACAATCATGTCTTTAGCCTGTAGCTGGTGGCGGCTTATTTACCCTATTGATCTTCTCATCCAGGCTAACTCTCAGCTTGAAAACAAATATGTAAAAATGTATGTTGCAAAATATTGGACTTTCCCTTTAATGAGTGTTGCATGAGTCTTTTCCACGCACATCAGAAAAAAACATGGTATAGGCTCAGTCAAGTCAACAGCTACTCTCAGCAAACCATGATGGTCACAAACTTGTCAGTTTCTGAAGTGAAATATGTGCTGACACACACACACACACACACACACACACACACACACACACACACACACACACACCTCTTCTCCCTGTTACGTCACACGGGTACAAGGAGCGCAAAGCAGCGGTCCGGCTCGCGCTCACTCAGCCACTGGTGCCGACCACAGTCCCACAGTTAATACGTGTACTTTACTTGTTTATTTTCTCTCCCTTTTAAAAGCCTTTTCTTTCGAAGCAGAGACAGTGAACTTGTCTGCAGTCGCTGACAGGACAGAGGACTTGTTTCCTTCGCTGAAAGCAAGGCGGTAATTTATTTTGAAAGTTGGATTACAGCGGAGCCTCTTGAGCTGAGGGGAAATATTGGCTGCCAGATGCTGCCCAGAAGATGAGCAGCAGTGAAGTACAGACTGGAGGAAATCAGCGGAATCCCGGGCTGTCAACGGTAATTTGCTTTTTATTTATTTTATCTACACCAATGATTTTTTTTCACATGTGCTTCAAATAAGCTTATTGTAAAAAACAAAAAACAAAAAACAAACTAAAACTAAAAAACAACAACACTTGCGGAATGTAATGAATCCTAATCCTAAATAAAAACGTGACTTTGTAGTTTGGTAATACGCATTTATTTTATTATTTTTTTTTTTTTCGAAATGCGATTGATACATCTTCATACGAACTCGTTAGTGAGAGCCACAGACACATCGGTCACCGTGAGCTTCGCTTGGTTCATGTTGAGACATAGTTGAATTTCTGGAAATGTTTTCAGGATTCCAGCAACTGCAGCCGGTGTCACTTATCGCTTCTGTTCAAACGCCGTGTTATCGAAATCATCCTCTATCTGGCATCTGCACTCGGTCTGTTGCCCACACGCGTGTTTCTTTCTTTTTTTTTTTTTTTTTTAGAGAAGTGGATAACTGTGCAAAAATACAGTAAAATACAGGTTTTAATATCACTAAATATCTGTTTAACCCACCAGAGTTTAGATGTTTCAGCGTGGACTTCAGTCTGTGGTGAAACACACAACTGTACAGCTGCTTAAATTCTTTAAATTAGCCTACAAGATAAGTTACTGCTGAGTGTAGTAGCCTACAAGCAAAATGAAAGCTATACTAAGTAGCCTATTATATAAAAGGCTAGACACACATCCTGCTCTGTGCTGCCTAATTAGTAGCCTACATAGTAATATTGTTGCTTAATTAGTGTAATTAGTGGCAAAAATGAAACAGGCTGAAACAGGAGTGGACACTATTACTACATGTGCAATATAATACAATATAATATTATGCAGCAAACACTACATTTGTGGAAAAAAAAAAAATATATATATATATATATATATATATATATATTGAATGGAGTATATCAGTGCTGAGATTTAACTTTCTGTTATTGTGTCCACGCATCAGCTCAGTCTGAATTCACACTTAAGCTATAGCTTGGGCAGTTTATTTTAGGACACACTGTTTTGAATAACTGAGTTAATCTGGCCTCTTTGTGCACATGAATTGCGAATCGTAAACAGAATTATGAAACATAATGAAGGCGAGGAAACAATGCAATCTTAAGGCTGCTGCAGATGAAGCACATGCATCCTGTGCTGTACATTAGGAAACTGTGTCTAATCATGTACCAGGCAGAATAAACACATTAGTGTGCGCTTTAACACTGCATACATAAAAATTTAATTGTTGGGGGGGTTAATTGTCGAGGAGTGATTTTGATCCTAATTAGACCCACTTGGGCAGCATCATGCAAGTGAAAGAACAACATGTGGACCCTCAGTCCCTTGTGTATCTTGTATTCCACTGCACACAGTTTGGCTAATAAATGTGCCTATTGTTAGGTAAACACCTCACCCACAACTGAACAAACATATTCATTATTACCACAGCACATCTGTGGCGGGGATGTAAGAGATGAGCGCTCTGCACCCTACAGGTGCACTCCATGAATGAGTGATGCCTTTCTGTATGTTGTCTTTGGTGGTAATTTGCAAACATTAGCGGGCAGTACAGGTGCTTCAATGCATATGAAATACACATTAGTGCAGTTTTGTGATGCATAAAGTAATCCTTCTGCTTTCTAAGTGCTGCCCCAATCAGCAGGGTGAAGTTTCCATGGTCGCACGTTCCATTATGTATGTGGCAGAAAATGCTGAATGATAACACAGCGGTGAGGGGTTACATTTGTTAACAGGTTACATTTGACCCTCATATGCATGCAGCGTGCATGAAAAGGCTCGCCGGCTCAAATGACTCACACTGTGATCGGCCTCATAGCGGCGAAAACCAAAAGCTGTGAGTGCTTTCTGATCTTTCACCCCCCCCAAGTACTGTATGTCTGTACTGTACACCATGTGAGGCTATTCAGCTCCAGCACCCCCAGGTCTGTCAAACATGAGCTGTCCCACTGTTTCATGGCTTTGTCAGTGTCGGGTGAGGATTAGTTTATAAGAATTCATGTGACAAAGGACGGATTACACCTCTCTCCTTCCTCTCTCTTTGTAAGTATAATTTTGTGGCTAGAGCCAAACAGCATCAGCATCATATAGTGTGATCTCAGCTGCTATTTGTCTTTGAGGTTTGAGTGCACTTATGTGGTAGGAAAGCGGGGCTTAGCTATTCTTGTTGTTTCACAAAAACATACCAAAAGCTTTTTAAAAATGGTGTCCTTTGATGTTATATCACACTGTAAACCACGGCATACAGTGAGTTATGGTGTGTGGTGGACTTGTGCTATGACAGGGTGTCAGCAGTAAGTCACAGAGTTGAGTAATAACAGATGGTCACAGCTGACTTATATGCATGTCAGACCTGATGACAAGTCAGTTCATCTGTCTTTATTAGTCATTCAGTCATTGAAAACATATAATCCAGGACAGGAAAAGAGTGACTAGAAATTTAAACCAAGTGCTCCTTTATGAAATGTGCTGCAAGTAAACATTGTCTTTATTATGTAATGATTTATGTAACTGTATTGCAAAGGAAATATGAATTTAGGAGAAAAAAATAAAAGACCCTCCCCTGCTCTCCTAAAACAAAAAATACAATACCCTCCTCCTTTTTCTGCCCCTTTCTCTCTTCCCTTAAGAAGAATAAAGATAAGATGTTGATGTCTTTGTACTTTTAAAGTTCCACGTTCAACCTGCAGTCTGATCCAATTCAAACAGATGTATATCAAAGCGCTGTCTGCAAAGCACTTTGGGGCTTTCCTTGTTCACAAACGTTTGTTCGCCCTGTGCGTCTTTGATCTGAAACTTGCTGAGTTGAGTCTAGGAAACTGAGGCGGCCAAGAGAAGAGTCATCCTGCCTCTAAACATTCAGCTCTCTGGGTAATGGTGAAGACATTCAGTTAAGAATAAATCAGAGATGGGACATGTGACAGAGATCAAATTGACTCCTCTGGACTCAAGTGTGCTGTACATCTTCACAGTTGTCAGATGCATTGTGTTGTCTCTGATACCAATTGCTTTGACCTTTTCAATTTATGTTTTCAGGGATTTAACACAGAGAAAATGGGAAAAAATCTTTTTTCATAACCAAATTTTATTCCCATCCAGAAATCCCTTCTCTGCTCATTGAAATAAAGCAATGATAAATAAATAATATAAATACTACTAACACTTAAAGAAACTGAATAAATACATCAAAATAAGATGAATCCAAAAAAAGAAAAAAAGGGATACAGATAACCAAACAGTCCAAGATGTATGTACCTATCTGCACACATTAACCACTCATACCGAACACTTCATCGAAGTGCACACAGCTGTTTGCATATTCATAAAAAAATCTGTTTTTATCAGACTCTTGAAGATGCATTGGTCAGGACATGATGGTATATTAAGATACGTAATTGAGGTGACAGAGATGTAAACAGAAGAAACACTTGCTGCTTGAGAAAGGAAGAAGGAGGACAGCCTCATGCATCTCTGCCTCTTGTGGTTTCCTGAGTACGAGCCATCTAACAAGATGAGTGTGAGAGCGAAGAGGGAGACACATACAGCTTTGCTTATGGTTTGCTGTGTTTCCTTCTATTTTCTCTTTGGCTTTAGTGCAGGGAATAGAGTTGAGAGAGACAGAGAGAGAGAGAGAGAAGGCAGAGGCATATAGAAATAGCCTGAAGTGCAGAGAGACAAACAGACAGACTCACTGTGCAAACAAAAGAGACAAAACTAAAGAGAGAGAGAGAGAGAGAGAGAGAGATGGCCAGGAGATCCTCAGCTGGATAATGGCCCGTGGTGGTGCGTGTGGACAGGTGTGAGGGGTGGGGGTTGGGTGGGGGGGTCGTAGGTGTCAGCACCCATCAAGTGACCACGTACATCCTGCGCAGCTCTGTGGGCACCGATTCAAGTGAACCCCCCCAGTGGATCCAGGGGGGCCAAGAATAGCTTCCACTACAAAGAGCTGGCACTCTGGATTGTAACAGAGCGGCGATAACGGTCTGTCTGGATAACGCCACTGGGCTCCACTTAGCGCTGTGTTTGCCATCCAACTCATAACACCTACACACACGTACATACACACGCACACACGTGTACACACTCCAGCTTACAAGAACAAACACAAAAATTCTCAGGTGATCAAATAATTTTCTAGACAAGCAATCAGAATCTGAAATGAGGCAGGCATCTCTTGAGCATAATAATAAGTTAACAAACACTGCACTGTATCTCTACTTCGGTCAGTTTGGGTGAAAGAAAATGCAATAAGGAGCAGTGAGAGGCATCAGTTCTGACATACAGGCAGTTAAACACATATAATCTTCCTCCTCGGGCAGTTGGAGGAATTAAAAAAAAAAAAAGCAGAGCAATGATATGAATCATTCCCATTTTTTTTTAAAATGAATAACAATCCTTATCATTCTCCAAAAATAAATTGGGTGGGGTGGTAAAAATCTGCCATTAAGGTCAGGTAGAAGCTGACCACATCATTACCATTAAAATATGGACAATAACATTTTTAAACAGGTACATTCACTTAACAATAAGTTTAAAACATGCTAATAATTTTAAATGTCTTTGCTGCCATGTACACAACACACACTAGTTGTGTCTTTCTCCATTGTACACACAAACACACTGTATATGTACAAATACACAATGTTTATATATGCACAACTGAACGGGAAGGATCAGAACCAATCCCTTCCTGTTAGCGGCAGGAAACATCAACTGCTTATTGAATAGACATCGACTCCTATGTGGCTTTGAGCCACCATGTGATGGGTGATTTTGCTCTCCAACTTTCAGGCATGTGCCGGGTTAAACGGATAAGTTAGTGTTTATTAAATCTTCCCAAGTACACTCAACAGTGTGCCAGTAGCAGAACAACTGTCAGTTCCTTTAACGACCTCTTTAACCTCTTCGAAACAAGCTCTTTACCTCTGGAGGAAAATTTGATTATGTGTTTGTGTTTTTTTTTTTTTTTTTCAGAGCAATAAACAGATACACTTGCTATAGCAACAGAAAACTGCTGGTGAACAAGCAGCACAGTGTTTTGATTACGCTTTTCTTTTGTTGGGGTTTTTTTTTTTTTTTTTTTTTTTTTTTAGGGATGTTCATATGTCATATGTCAAAAAGGCAACAACATTTATTGTTTCTTCTTTTTGTTTGTTGTATGTCAAGTCTGCCTTTCGTTACATCTACAGGCCACAGCAGTTTGCGCTCTCGTTTCCTTGTGCATACTTCAATGTGTTTCCCTCTCTGCCCATCTGAGCGCCGTCCTGATGTGGCTCTCTCCGGTCTCTGGGTAGCGTCTGTTGCCTTTTCCTCCGTGTCCTCCTCGCTCAGTACCAATACCAGAATCAGATATGAAGTGCAGCGCATTCCATCATCACTGTGGTCTGGGTTGCTTCCAACAATCTTACCTTCCTGCCCCCGTGAATAAATCCAGACAATGTTTTGATGTTGCCTGCTCTGCAGCGGGAAAATGGTGAGATTAATCAATCTGACGTGCCAAAAGAGTCCTCCTCAAGGTGGACAGGCTGAATTGTTTATGCAGTATGGTTCAAAAAGGGATCAGCACCATAGCTGCGGTCAACAAAAAGGAGCTAAGACGTGCTTTTTAAAGAAACTCTTTTTTAAATATATATTTGTGTTTAGCAAGTTTTAGTTTTCTTACCATAGTCAGAAAACATTACGTCATTCCTTTTTCCACTTTCACACACACTGCACATAAGAAACCTATTATAATATGGTAAATAAGCAAAACCAGAGATACAGTGCTCTGCAGCGACCCGATGCATCGTTTCATTCTTAGTTCACTAAGAGCTTTGCTATTTCAGCCTCACAGCACGAAGACTCACCACATTCACTCTGGGTATCAGCCAGAAACTGAACACTTAAATCGTATCCTTCCTGTCTTCACCCAGTCAGCTCAAGTACGACCCACAGGGAATACTGTGCATGAGGTTCAAAGGCGAATATCTGGTAGTTGGACGACGCTGTTAAAGGGAAGCAGAGAGATTAATTCATCCATTATTTTAAATCGATACCTGCTCGCTGTTAATGCTGGTGTCACTGATAATGACTCATCCTGTGTACTCATTACGGAGAACGTGCTTCTGCAGAAGAAATTTTCCATAAAATCAAATAAGTTCCAACAATATGTTACATGAGCACAATAATGGTTCTGACGTTTATACCTCCAACTTTAGGGAAGAGTGAAACTTTCAGGTGTCCAGAGTCTGTGTCGATGAGTTTGCAGTAAAATGTTACATTGTCTTTCGCATAGGTAGGATAGCTTTGAATATTAAAGGTATCATATTTTACATTTTACAGTGTTTTAACTAAAGAGTAACTGAATAAAAATGGGACAGATTTCAGGGAAACACTCAGAGAAACCAAATGGGTCTGTGTGGGTGGGGCTGGTTGAGAATGGTGACTGCTTTGTTGTGACATCATAAAGTTACAGAAGTCCTGATGGCTTGTTTTAAGGCTCAGTAATAAAAAAAAAACATGGAAATCTCACTTTATACAATATGGGACCTATACAACAGCGACTATTGTGCTGTGTTATTTTCTTTGTAGATTTTGATATATTTTCTTTAAATGAAAATCCAAATGGTATTTATGAGGTCACATACTGTATGTTAAACTTGAGCATATAATCTGAACAAGGCTTGGGAGTGAGAGGGGAGAGCCAACAGCCCTTTTGATATTTGAGCTCAACAGATGTGGACAGATAATAATTTAGGGCTCCTTCCCATATGTTCATACTTAACCTAACTTCTTAGGGTCTCTAGTAAATAGCTGATAAATCAGCCAGTCCATTAAATTCAATCAGAGTTGATGTGTTGTGGATAAACTGAGACATGCAGCTTTCTCCTCAGGAGGTCACGACTGGAATTATCTCTGAGGTCTCACATAAGTCATGCTGGCCTGAGAGAAGTCCGTGGGTTGTGATGATGGAAACATCACTTGTGCCGTCTTGCTCTAAAATGAATCACACAATCAGACTCAATGTGGTTTATATGATTACTCTCTAATGATCAACCTACACGCTCCAGTGTTGTCTGAGCAGGGGCCACGTGCGCACAGCTCTTCTGGGGGTCACTGCTGGTCAAGTTGTGGATCGGATTTGATGGTTGAGAAATGTGGCAGTTGTGTTCATGTCAAGCTCACGTCTCATTCAGTTTGGGGGGGAGTTAACCTGCCAGTCCTGTGGGAGGTAAATTCCTCTTTAGTGTGCAGAGAGACATTTCCACGCAAGGTTGAACTGGTGCAAAAAGATTTATCACAGGAGAATCAATACCAGCAGAGGTACGACAAAGGATTTGAAAGGATAAAAGAACACAACAAGGTTTTGCTTTTCTCTGAACTGTTTTGTAAACCCTGGAGGAGGTAACAGTATCAAGCCATTTTCTGTTTGTTCACATCCGCACTAAAAATACCCCCTCCTCCCTCGCAACGTGTGTGGGTCGAGGGTCAAGTGTAGCTCCCTTTGCTCCCCAACACAGCCTATTATCACAGTACAGAGCACAAACAACAGTAGTTTTATCTCAACGACTGCTCAACTGGAAACTCGCAGCTATGCCTTTGCCATGGCCTCTGGGTCGCATACCGTCCACTTGACAACTTTTCTCCAGCCACAAATATAATGATCTGTAAATTATCTTGTAGAGAAAAGGGTTGTTGTTTTAATATGTTTACTACTTTCTACTTGAATACACATTTTTGCTTTTTTGAGTGAAATAAGTATGACAGAAAGTTGTGAAAGTCTTCTGTCCCACAATTTCTTATTTCTAATCCTTCATCTAGTATCTAAAATAATAATTATCTTTATCTCCCTTTTTAAAGCTATGAAGGACTTAAAAGCATATTAAGCTTAATTTAGCCACATTTTCTTGCATATGTTATTTACTCAGGCATCGTTATGCGAGGAGCACAGTTGAGAGAATGCCTCTGGTGATAAAAAGTGAGGAAAAAATGAAAGAGAAAAAACTCAAAGGAGCTGCCGATTATGCGCCAGCAGTGAAACTTTGTGAAACCAGGCTACCACTTTGACTATGGCTTAAATATAACAGATAGGGTGACTTCAGATAGACGTCTAAATTCATCCGTTGCACAAAGTAGTTCAGTTCTTGACTATCTTAAATCGGACTGTGGTACAATGAATTCTGGGTAAATTAAGAGTTTTTTCAAAATAAAAAAATGGCCGACCAAGTCACCGCATCCAACCGCTGCCTTCCGTCTACGCCATATATACGCCTGTATATGGTTTACCCAACAGAAAATGTTTGTCTACTGGAAGAATTCAATAGTTACAAGGACGTTTTACTTGGGAAATTCAGCAAACAGGGTAACAATAAGAAGAAAATCTAATTTAGAAAAAAATTGGAGCGACAGTAAAGTGTCAATCCTACCGTTAACAAAAGTACTAAAGATGTTAACAAATATATTTAAAAAATGGTGCAAGACGCAAAGAAAGAAATGTTTAAAAGAAGAGGAGGACCACAAGAAAAGCTTAAAGACACTACAGAAATTGTACTGTAGCTATACGATGGGCAGTCGCCTCTGTTTTGGGGGATAAACGATGGATGAGTGAGCGGAGTATGTGGGGTCAACAGCAGTACAACTGGAGCTCCCCCACCCACAGCGGCCAGTGCTGGTGCTGACAGCAGCCCACCAGCAGCCTCCCGAGAGGGACAGACAGAGGCCAGTGACATAGAACAAGAGAACACAGGTAACATTAGGCCAATAATGTCTCCAGTGATTGTTTGAATGACGACAGTCAAAAGAAAAAAAGTTTTACTTATTGACGGTGGTTTTGTTATGCTAATGGGCCGGTAGCGAGCTGCTAACGATTTAATGATACAGCCTATGTGCAAGCTACCGACAAGTTACATGTCAACAAACGCTACAACTTACAAAGTAGTGCCAGCGGTGTTTATTTTTCTTTTCTTCTTTGGATGAGACAACAGAGGAGAAGAGGTAGTTACTGCGGCTTCTAAAAACTCTTTCCCCTCGCATTGCTCTTTCCATAACAATGTTACCACAAATTATTAGCCATGTTTTTTTGCATTGGGTGCTACTCGCCAGCACAGGTGTCACTGATTGTTACCATGGTAACGTTAGTTTCAGACCTGAGATAGATAGATAGATAGATAGATAGATAGATAGATAGATAGATAGATAGATAGATTTATTACCTAGGGGAAGTTCATGGGGGTAAGGTGTCAGTCAGTCTTTATTTTTGTGAAACAGTCTTACTTGCATTAGACTGATCTATGAGCTAAATTAAGACTGGTCTAACACTACAGACCAGTCCGAGATATCTTTGTGAAAGTGTCCCATTTAACAATGGTTAAACAGACGGTTTGTGGGGAAAATTTTTTTAATTTAAAGCAAATTTTCAGAATGTTGATATTCAAAATAAATGGATAAATTCCTGGATTTAATTTTGAATAACAAACACAATGTGAATTAAAAGCCCATATACAGTATACCTCAAAAAAATGTGTGAAACCAAACAACCCTTCCTATTAATTATTGTTCATGAAGTGGATTGTGACCTGAGTATTTGTTATAGTTTTTGCATCCAACTGAGTTTTAGATCATCGCTTGGCTTGTAGACCTCATCCAGAAAATGTGCCCAAATTCCCTGAAAAATGATGAAACCACAGAAGGAGTCTTGGCTTTCTTTTCATCCGGCTTTGGAAAAATGAGTTTTCAAGTAGATATGAGCTGTTCATAGTGGCAGGAGTAACATATGTGAATTTTGATACAAGATACTGTATATTTCCCCTGTAACTGTAGATTGAGTGTAGTTCATGCGTGATGAATGCAGCACACGGTATCCACAGGAGTGAAGACTGTTCCCACTACAGGGAGAAGTGGTGCAAGTGTCTTTTTCTGAGACACATATTCACAATAACATGTAAGAACTGAAGAATCCAGCTTTATAGACATCTGACATGAATATATATCCAAGCTCCCAAATATCCTCAGATGGTTGTGCTGTTGCTGGCTGTTTGTGCCGTGACAGGTGAACGGTTTGCGGTGAGGGCTGGACTGGAATTAAGGTGTTTGGGTTGCAGACAGAGTCAGACTAATATCTTCCAGGGGAGCGTTTTCGTCTGTGTTATACATTTCAATGAATGAAGCCTTTCTCTTCGCTTTTCAGTGGCAGTGATTGTCAGGAGGGAGTTGAAAAACAACATGTTCTCCTGCGTCACCGAAGAGACTGCTGATGTCAGTGTGTTTTTGACCGGGGGGGGGGGGGCATGGACCTCCACACATGCTGTGTACACAGCAGGAGACATTGACCTCCATCCACATGTAACACACATTCACACACACTCCCTGCTGTGGGCTGGCATTAGAACAGAGGAAAACACCCACAAGGTTGACTTTTAGTGACCAACACTTAAATATTGCTTTCATCTTAAAAACATGTTTATTTATACATTTCAACTAAAAAATGCTAACAAGCTAATGCTAAGCAGGTAGGATGTTTTTCCTGTTCACCATCTTAGCTCAGTTTTTATGTCAAACACATTTGCTAATTAGCATGAACACAAGGTATTTCGTCATGAACCAAAAATTAAATTAAATTAAAATTTTGACTGCAGGTTGAGAGGTAATCCCCAAAGAGTCTGTGATATTCATCCTGAGCCCGACACAAATGTCTTTATCAAGTGTAGACATTTTAATTCAAAATCACAAATATGAACCTCATGGTGGAGCTAGAGGGAAAGTCATCTAGATGAAACTCAATTCATTTCCAGTCATTAAACTCTTATACATATAAATCATGTCATATCAGCCGTTTTTCTGTTGAATGTAACTGTGCTTCCTCTAAAATCTGAAGGCTCAACACTCCTGGTGAGGATGTATGTATAAGATGGAGATCATTTCCTCTAAGTTGTTGCATCTGCTGGTAGTTTATCATGTGCTGTGTATAAGCTTGTGGCACTGAGTAATGTCAGGGTATTTATTTTGCTTTAATTGCCCCCCTACCCCCACCTGTCTGTAGCTGACTGACTCATTGGCTTTGTTTCTCTGTGCAGTGATTCATGCTGTCACCTTGGCCGTGCAGCTCTGTCCTGTCGAACCTCATCTCCCCCTCTCCCTTAAAGAGCTGCCATTTACCATGCTCTCGTCCCTCCGCTGAGCCGCGTTGTCATAAACTAAACACATCAAATATTCATTACACGCTAACACACTGCTGCTATGGAGTATTGTTCGTGCTCTCCATGGGACTATGTTGAACTGCTGAGGGTCTTTGAAAAGCACCAGGCGGCCTTTTACTACATCCATCCAGCGGCTTCTTCTCAGGCTTTATCTCATCTGCAAACATGGGAGCAAGTGGAAGACAGACACATTTAAATTCAACCCCCCTCATTTATAATCCCCTTTCTCTCTGTTTGCCCTTTTCCAGTCTGTAAGGTTATCATCACTACAAGGTTTAACTTGTCTTTAGAGAAGCTGTAAAGTAGATGTGGTGTCATCTGTGCTTACAATTTTTCTGTGCAAATCTTTCTGTCTTTGCTCTTCAAGTTACAACCTGGGATAAGTTTGGTTTAGGTGGTTGAGTTCATGCTTAGGACGGAGTGAAGGTAGGCACTGAAGGGTCCTCAGGTGGATAGAAATGCAAGAATATTTGTGTGTGTGTGTGTGCATATATTTGTCATTTGTTTTCTGCCTAATTAGTCTCTGTTTGCTGATTACATTACCTGCATTGCACATCCACCTGTATGTTTCTAACAGGCGCGTTTCTGTAGGCGGATAGGACTGCAGCTGTGCCACAGCTATATTACACTATAGTGACTGTCTTACAGTATATTGAACTGTTATCCACATCTGAGGTGTGTGTGAGTGCGTGTGTGTGTGTGTGTGTGTGTGTGTGTGTGTGTGTGGTCCAGGTATTACTTATGTTGTTGGGTAGTGATGCACAGATCGCAGTTATATCCTCAGGCACTGCAGGACCGGGTCATAAAAATTAACATTCTGATTAACAGCGGATGGGTTGCAGGTGGGTGAAATAGTGTATGATGCATGAGGAAAATATCAATTACATTCTCTAAAACGTGAACATATTTTAAGCTTCATTTTTCGTCAGGCGTGAATTAGACTCTGTTTGGACTGCTGGACTTGTTATGATTTACTTATTTACTTTGAGCAGATGCCAAACATTTTTATAAGCTTTTAAATTGTTTGTGTTCAGGAAGTAGCAGAGACATTCAGAGTTTGAGTTTAAATGGAGTCCCCACAATAGTGATGTGCAGATTGGCTGTCACACACAGTCACATTATGAGGACTTATCTTCCTTATGGGGACACAAAGCAAGTCCCAATAAGGTGAAGTTTTTAGGGTGAAAGCATGTTTTAAGGTCAGTTTAAAGTTGGGCAAGTAATATTTGGGGTTAAGGTTAAAGTAAGTCTCCAGTAAAGGAATATAAGTCAATGTAATGTCCTCTGAAGTCATGGAGACGTGTGTGTGTGTGTGTGTGTGTGTGTGTGTGTGTGTGTGTGTGTGTGTGTGTAAATAATCATTAGGTGCAGCTGTGTGTCCTGACTACATATACTATGGTGACATGACTCTATTATTGTGTGACAGAACAGGAACTCACAGTTGAAATATGCAGACTGTAGGCTGTACATCTATTTCCTAACTGTCTTGACCTATATTGCATCTCCTCTTCCCATGCTCACTCTGCTGCTCACTGTTGTGTGACATGTTAATATCTTGTTTGCTTTGCACCACACTTTCTCATGAATGCCTGAAGATGATGAAGCAGCACAGTGCATGTCAGTCCTTCTCAGTGTCGAAAAGCAGGATGTGTTATTTTATAGTCTATAAACCGCATCCCCAATGTACCGACATGGGAAATGATAACGCTGTGCGTCTCGCCTGCCTAATTAAATGACTGAAAACAAAGCAGGCCAGAAGCACTTGAAGGAGTACAGTCCACGTTCATGGATCAGCTCTCTTTTGCTTCTTACTGTATCTCAGGCTGAGCACACTGATTCGCGCTTGTAGATTACATCTGTTCTTGTGACCCGGGCTGTTTGCGTGGTTAATTCCTTCATAAGTGGGGTCACTTGCAACAAGTGAACCCATAGCTCTTCGTGGGAGAGTAAATGACACTTGAGGCCTATTTCTGCAGCTCATAGCAGAATAAAAGAGTTAGCAAACAGTAGCTGCCTCACATTGGCTCTATGCTCTTTTAAGATTAAATACACTGATGCACCTTTTGCTCTCTTGTTGCAAACACGCAGCTGGAGTTAACAAATTAACAACTTGGCTATGAGTGAGAAAACACAAATGAGGCACCTCTGGCAAAGTGAAATTATTTTGGGTGCATTACAGAGCACTTGTAGCAAAGTTTACATAACGATGGCTTTAAGCATCAACTACCATTCTGCTGTAAGTGTGTGTTTGTGTGGCTGTTTGAGAGGTGAGCAAGAGAGAGTGGCAGGGCATAATGTGTATATAACTGAGAAGATGGAGCGGCAGATAAATTGCTTTGCTTTCTCTGCCAAGTGGTTGTAAGGAATTGAGTTCATTTAGATTAAGGATGATACAGATGCTAAGAGGGGGTAATGGAGTGAGATAACACAGGGGCGGGAGCTGTGAGAACCCAGTGAAATCCAGACAAATCACCTCCATTTACTTTATGTTTCACAGTGTGAAGTATTGGCTCTGTTTGTTATCCAACATTAATACAGCACTAAATTTTTCAGCTCTTATACTGATTCACTTTTTTGCCACCTGGGATAACACACACACACACACACACACACACACACACACACACACACACACACACACACACACACACACACACGCATTACATTAATCTCTCAATCTCTTATGTAGCCTGGAGGTTACAAACTACCCATCTGGTAAAATTGTGGTGAGCAAAGTGATAATTCACAACCTTATCGAGAAAATTAAAAGATAAAGCTGGGGTTATTTTATCTTTTATTTCTTATCAGCAAATCCCACAAAGACACCAGAACAATGGATTCATCCTGTTAACGGTGTTTAGCCAAAATCAAACAAAACCAAAAAAAATAACATAAAAGAGCCATAATGTTGCATATCGTTGACATAAAGATACAGTATATCTTCATTCATTATAATGAACATAGTTTATCAGTTTTTCATTGTTCTCAGCACATGTGAATACCGAGTTACACTATATATATATATATATATAAGCTAATAGATGGTTTTTAACACACTGTAATGTAGTCGCAATGCACAGTGTTTGTTAAAAATGATTAAGAAGACATATTTTATATTATTAGAATTGTGTTTTACTACAGTATTTTGTCATTTATTCATTATCCATCTGTCTGCACACCGGCCTTCACTTAAAGGTGGAGTTACAGTGGCTGCAAAAAAAGTACACTGATAAACACTTAAAGCTGCTTACAGCCACATTATAGTGTGTTACAAACTCTCTATTACATTTGCTCACAAATGCTAAATAGAGGAACTTAAAGTGACCCTGCACGCCCAGTGACATCTGCCTGACACAGAGCTACCCTCCAGAGAAAGAAATTAAATAAACATCACACTGAGGCTACACAGGCAGCACTTGTTTGTGGGATAAATTCAATGTTGGGTTTCGGTCTCTTCGGGGTATTTGGCTATAATAATAGAAATATAAAAACGATACCAGCCTCATCCTCTCTATTACAGTTGTGATTTGACCAATATCAAGTTCATAAGAGCTTTTATGTACTGGTCAAAGCCCCCTGTAGGGATCATCATCTGAAGTATGATGGCCCTCTTTTCTGCTGCAAAGGAGGAGATGTGGAGCGGTGTTCATGGAAGCAAAACCAGTGACTAGTGTGAGATGAAAAAAAAAAAAAAGGAAATGCAGAAGTGTGCACTTGACCTTCTCTACCTGATCTGATGGTGTTGTCTCACTCATGAATGCTGAACACCATCGCAGGTCCACAAATTTCATAAACATCCAACTTCAGGGCTAATTAGATCTTTACAAATGTTACAGGTTTGTGTTTCTACAAAGCAGCCTCTGAGCTTACAGTGTGACCTTTTCCCCCGCAGCTTCCCCCTTGTAAATTGTGGGGGGTATTTTTGGGCTGAACTGCCTGCCTAAATAAGGTTTAAAAGATTCTGCGTATCTATGTATGGGGGTCCACTATGCACTGTGCAGCTTTGCCAATGTGTATGACAAAGCTCCAAGTGTTTGATAAATTCCAGGCTGATGGCGGAGTGACAGAGCAGCGTAGAGGAGCTCGGGAGATTACTGCACATAAACATCGCCTGCCAGTATCCATAAGAGCTCAATGCACAATGGAGCCGTGTGGATACAACATAGAGGAGTGGTGGTGAGAGGAATCACCTAGTCTCTTTCATATTTCAGCCGGTCTATTTGGAGTCACCTCATAAACATTAAACATCACAGAGAGCATTGTAGGAAGGGACTGTATGAGTTCCTCCGCTGCACATATATATATATATATATATATATTTATGTGTTAAACATGTTAAAAACACCCCTCAGTTTTTTTTTGAGTGAATAGAAGCATACTGAATTTGGCTACGCTGAAGGTAAGTCAAGAAAGTTACTGTCTGTCCTCTGTGGTGTCAGTCTCTTCTCATCTTATCACTCTATATCTGTGTCCTCTCTATTGTTTGTTTTGTTCTGGAATTTAATTTCTCATTTCCTCACTTCTGTTTATTGTACTTCTTACAATCTCATCAGCAGATCATATAGTACACACAAACACGCACACACATCGTTTATCAGGAGTGATCTCATTAGTGCAATCTTGCTGTCAAGTTTCCTCATGTAAAAGTGTTGATTGTGGCTCTGAAGTTTTCAGATTTCTGACTCAGCCCAGTCTTCTTTCATTCTTCCTGGTATGATTGTACTTTTTTTTGCTTGGGGAGAAAGTGTGTGTGTCTGAATTTGTTTCTTTTTTTTGTCTTGCTTTAAACGTTGTATCTGTTTATTTCCCTTAACTGATCTAGTCCCCATTGGACTTAATTAGGCAGGTTTATCATGCGGTCTGATAACAGTGTTTATTTGTCAAACAGCGGCTCCTGGCCCTGAACTCCAGCAGTTATCAAGTGTGAAGTTGTACAATGTCAGAGCATCACAAGAAAACCCCTGACCGTCACATCTAAAGGGAAAGAGATGTTCTTGTTTTAGTCCAATTCTTGACTTTTACTGTAATGAATCACTTCTGCTGGAGCATAGTCGCTATTTTTTGCACACGATCACATCCTTTCACATGAAAGGCTGTGGACACCACAGACCACGTAGCTTTCCCATACTGTTTTGGCATAGTTAATGCTTTTAGTAATCAGTATGAACTGTTTTCTATTTGCAGACAGCTGAATCAGAGTGTCTGACTTGCCATGCTAACTTGCAAGTGTTGACAGGTGAAATTGCTGCGTTTGCTTCATTCTCTGCTCGCTTTGTTTACACCAGATCTACCAGCAAATTGGTGCAAATGTCACAGGGAGATTTATTACTGTGACAAAGCAGTCCTTTTTTTTCTTAAGAGAGAACTCTGAAGCACTTTACTGGTTTTGTCCCTTATATGCAGTTTTTTGTAGAAATGCAGTCACAGCTCACCAGTTTGCTTTTTTACTTTTTTTGTTAGTACCAGAATTGGTTCAGATTATATTTGTCCTGTTTTTCAAGTTCAAGTGGTTTCAGCTTTATTGCAATAAGATGGTTGGTTATTTTACAAAGATGGAAAAGTATTCAGATGCTTTACTTATGTGAATTTAGCAATACTAAAAGGTAAAAATCATTTTAAGCAAAAGTCCTGGTTCAAAATAAAGGAACTATTTTTAAAATTTGCTATTGCTACATAGCCAACGTTAGCATTAGCAGCTGTTTACTTACCGGCCTTGCCAAGAGTTTCAGCCATCGTGTTTGCAATACATGTTATAAAACATCCTCTGAGCAGCACCTCTTCTTCAAGGCAGACTGGAAGCTATGTGAATCGCTATTGGAAAGTGACGAGACGGTCCGGTCTGGCTGGGCCTAGCTGGTTAGCATGCTAACTTCAGTAGAAGAAATGAAGTGATAGAATTAGAAGCAAAACAAAAGTTAACTTTGGTGTTTCTTTCATCTTCTGAAAACAGGTCTTGGTGAGTAAAGGAATGAAGCTAAGCTAAATAAACAACTGTTAATGCTAACGTTGGCTATGTAGCAGTAGGAAAACTTGCAAGTAGCTCCTTCAAGTAAATATGAAATACTCATTACAAAATCCTGGTTAATCCTGCTATTATTTCTGGCATGTACTGTATAGACTTCACATGTGTTTCCACCTACGTAACCAGTGTTGCCAGAAGTTGATGCCCCTGTACAGGCCAGTTTCATGGCCTCTGAGATTTAAATTGAACGTGGGATCTGTTGTTGGAGCAGCTCTCCTACCACAGAGGCAGTGAATGCGGCAAAGAGCTACAAGTTACAGAAGTGATGTTGATATTCCCTCAAGTTCCTTTCTCTGCATCTCTTTGCCAGATAAATCAGTGAATATCAGCAAGTGCATGGGCAGAAATAAATGAGCTAAGTGCTATGTTCTTGACTGAAGTGCGTACAGCCACAGACAGTATCCACAGGACGGTGTTCCTGCTCTTTGCTGAACCTGGCAACACTGCTGGGCTGTAATTACACTGTTGTCTCAAAATCAGGTTTGTAATCTCCCTGCAGTTTATCTGTGTTTATTTTGTGGTAAAAGGCTGTGGCCAGTTGGAACCCTCCTGTTATTGGGAGGTGTGATTGGCCTGGCTTGGGTCATAATCAATATAATCTTCTCTTTAGGAGCAGTGTGCTTTGTGGAAATGGAAAACTTAACAATTTTGTGATGAATAGCGCAGTCCTGGATACACCACAAAACAGGTTTTCCCAGGCCGGGAAACCAACGCTTCTGTGCAGGAGCTGAAGAGTCACCTCATGTGACTATGAATCAACTGAAATAAGCAGCTGAGGGCAGATGGTGTTAAAGTTGGAGGGAAGAACACATTTTGTTTCTTGGTGTTGGATTAGTAAAAATGTTGGTCTTTGTGTGCCACAGTAAGTAAAAATGTAAAAATGTTGGTCTTTTTAAGGGTGTATTGTTAACAACACACCCTTAAAGGTGCAATCAAGTTCAGTTGACACAATACACAATGGGCAATGAAAAAGAGGTAGAAAATCCAACTGTACAGCCAACACAGTAGTGCCAGTTTGAAAGCACAAATCCCAGCCATCTGATGAATTCATTGTTTGCATCGAATGTTTTATGACTATTGTTGTTCACTTTTCTATATTAGATTTTCTTGACTGCTACCAGAAAGAGTTAATAGAAGGTAATAGAGACGCTTCACCCCATCAAAACTACCTCAAACCTAATCTGGCTAGTCTGGTTTGTGCCGACATATACACCAACACTGATCTATCTGCAGTAAATGAATATCTTACAGTGTATTGGCCTGGCCGACTTCTTGTCTTTGATTTAAAAAAAGAAAAAGAAAAAAAGAATTCAATCAGGGCTCATCCTCTGCGGTGCTGATCACAACATGTAAATCATAATACTGGGCAACAAAGGAAGACAACTGAAGTATACACAAGAGCCACAACTGCAGCAGAAACAGTGTAGGATGGCGAACATGAGAACTCATAATCAAAGGCTCCCTGCAGGATTGTTGTTGCTTCACAGCAGGTACAGTTCTTAAGTCCAACACACCTCATGAAAGAGTGCACAAAACAGCATCCAGCTAGTGCTAAACACTTCCCACACACATGCTCATGTGTAAACAACACAGGTACATCTCATATGTTATACAACTGTTGGTCATTGTTTCCCTCCCACGTTCATCAGATGTGACCGGTAAATCATGAATAGGAAACACAAATGTTTACCAAAATGCGTGAATAGTCGACACACAGAGGAGGCACAAAGCATCCAGGCGCTGGGTCACCGGAGTTGTGTGTGTGTGCGTGTGCATCCTCACAGGCGCTCTGAACTGCTTTCCCACACCATAACAGGGTCAGTGACAAACATTTTGAGCAGTTCAGAGGTCAGCCACATCACACAGCTGCTGAAATCTGAACCACTATTTTTCACATGTTTTCGAGTCTTTACACTGTCTCCGTAACGTCCTTGTCCGGGTTTGTGTGAAAATGTTAGCCAGTGCGAAATCTTTTTACATATGACTGGAGGCTGTAAATACTTAATGTTTTTCATCCCTGCAGAGAAAATATCTCTGGAAACAGGAGTGGAGACAGGTGATGAATAATCAAACACATCTACTGTTAATTAACATTTAGTAGAAAAGTGTTTTTCAGCAATCTAAAACATCAATAGGAAACTTCAGGTCTTGGCAGCAGTTTCTCTGAATCAAAGCACATTAAAAAAAAAACAATTTGTCACACTTGGAGAAAACTGCAGAAAGAAAACAAAGTAGCATAATGAAGCTGAGTAATGACAAAGAAACCAGACGTTTCCACAGTGCAACCATTGACATGTGCTGCCAGCCACGAGCTTCACAGTAACAGCTTTTGGTGCCTTGCGCATTGGCTGAAGATGAAGAGGACGGGCACAATCCTTATTTCTCAGAGGGAGCAAAGATCCAGCTTCAGTCTTCCTGTACATACCATTAATTACAGCTAATTGCTATTGATTATTACCGTACCACAGTCTGCATGCAGCATGTTATGATCTCATAATGCAGAAGGCAGCTGCTCTCAGTGCTCAAACATGTTTAAGATAACTCTCTGAGCTCACTGAACAGTTGAGGGAAAGCTTCCTCTTTGATTTGTGTTACTGTTATCTTTACGGCTGAAGGACTTTCAGCTACAAGGACCTCTCTGGGAGAACACAGGTGCGTCCATTTTTTTTTGGTAACATTTTGTTGCTGTAACTTCAAACAAATACACCAGTCTCACCAGGGACATAAACAGGAGGCTTTTGTGAGAATGAATTTCCTGTTGAGACACTGATCTGAAATGTACCTTTGCCATGACCACATTGAGCTGTTTATTGTGTAATTAGAATTTCTGTGTGTTAAAGATACCACAAAAACAGGTCTGAGGGAGTCTACTGTACAATTAGAGGCATTTCGTCAAGGGAAAATCACTCACCGAAACAAAACAGGTATTGGAGATCCGATAAAACACTACGTCAGAAAATAATGGCCGAGATGCACTGAGTGAATCTCCAGTGGAGAATTAATCCATTAAGATATAATCTATGGTATGTTAATGGTTGCAGAACGATCACACGGTAAAAGAGACTGAGCCTACAGACTGAATAAAGACCCAAGTGAGTTTGCTGAACAGAACATTATCTATCACTCAACTAACTGCACAGAAAACACACAGCCCAGCAGTTTGAGAGTCACACAGTGGGAAGTCGAATCACAGAAGTCGATGGAGCGTTCACACAGTAGTGTGGTGTCTATAACCAAAGATGTAGAGAGCGATGCCTAGATTAAAGCGATGCCCCGTCTTCCATGCAGCAGATAAGTCACAGGGCACGTTGAGACATGATGCTCCGTCTCCTCTGAACTCTGTTTCACCCCATTATCAGATTGTGACGCTCACACACAGTATTGTCTGGCCTAGTGTAACATCTGCAGCCCTAAGGTATGAGCATGGCGTGATATGCCTTGGCTTTAGTCAGAGCATGGGAAGAATGAGAAGATTACACAGAGCGAGAGCTTGACAGAGGTGCACTTTTTTTGTACTTTAATGATCATCTATTCGACTGATGCCTCTGCTCAGATACAAAGCCAGATTAGTGAATGTCATTTTGGTATTTTATTGATGCACTTCAGCCTCATAAATGACAAAGAAGATTGATGATGCAGTTGGATTTTTTTTGCCTTGACTTTCACTAGCTCCTCTGCATTTGGAAAGTTGCATGATAGATTGCTGCTCAGGGGCATTTTCCGAACCGGACAGTTATTGTGTTTTCCAAGAGGTTTGTTTTTAATCCTTGTTGCTCCCCTCTGCCCCACATTCATGCACGCATACACTCCTTTTGTAATTTTATTTGTTAGATAATGTAATCCAATGAAAGGTAAGTACTCTCCAACAAACAACAGTAATTGTTAGTGGCCATTGTATTTAGCCATCCAACATCCAACAGCACTTGAACACAGAGCGCCTTTGTTTTTTGTTTTTTTCATTTTGGACATTCGGGGAATTTGCGTCATTCATTTGTGATTGTCAGTGTTTTTTTTTGTTTGTTTTTTTTACATAAATACAAATAAATGACCATACATTATTCAAACGAAATAGCTGTCTGTTCTTTCAATCAAAGCGAGCAATGACAATTTCATCTTTCTATTAAAATTACACATATTTAGTTTAATATTTGACCAATCATCCATGAATAAGTAGGTCTGAGGCAAGGCAGCAACATTATTGTGTTTACCTTTAGAAAGCATCATCAAAGCATATCATTTTTCTCACATTCGACACATCCCCAGGCAGAAGTGAAACATTTTGGCATGGGAACTTGTTTCAGGATGAAAAACGGGAAGGGAACAGGCTCAAAGAACCAAAGAAGTCCTTCTGGCTCTGCCTGTGTGACTCTCGGCTGTTGTTCCACCTCTTAAATCAGATGTGCAACAATAGTGATTAAAGCTCCAGGTTATTTCCAGGAACAGAGAGCTAGCAGGGTTAAGCAACACATGTTCCAGAGGACCTTGATTGGTCTGGGGAGCCCAGAGCTCTAGCTCTGGCAGGGTATCATAACAGCAGACTATACAAGGCCTTACACCTCCAAGGCCATTAGTTCCACTCCAGCTACCACCAAATGGCCAATGTGATTCACGTCGTCCTGCTTCCAAGGCATCCAAGTAGACATATTGTACGTGGCAAATCTTCACAAATAAAGCATGAGAGATGTACGAACGTATGTCCTCTGGGTGTGTCTTTAAAATTCCCCTCTTGTTCCGGCCTTGAAAGCCTCTTGAGGAGTGAATGTTCATTTTAGGGAAAGCCTCATTAAGCTTTGGGGCAGATAGTGATGTTAGGGCCAAAAATATGCAGATGCAACATAAACTACAGCAGAGAGCTGCCACAACTGTGATGTCAGACTGCTGGAAATTCTGCAAAGTTTTAAGGGGGGGTAGAAGAAGGAGACAGTTTGCCTTACAGGCTTCACTTTTACTCACAAGAGATTATTGGTATTGTTAAATGATATTGTTTTCATCTAAAATTAAAATTATGTGGGCTCTGAATTGTTGTTGATGCTGAATGATGAAGTTACCATGATTTTTATTTAATCTATCAGGAGTTCTGTCAAGATGTGCTACTCTCAGATTTACATGACAACACAATACATTCACATTCACAAATATGTAATGGCAGGTGTTCCTAGTCTTGGGACATAAAATGGGGTCAGGGGCCAGAAAGGGTGGGTGGATAAACCTTTTTTTTCCCCTCTGTCTTTCTCTCCCACTCTCTACCTCTGCTACCCACCCCTGCAGGACTCTACCAAGCACTGAGTCTGGTTAATCATTGCTCCTACTTGGTGCTAAGTTGCAGAAAGTGGTGCAGGCAGGCCGATGTGTTAGGGAACGAGGGTCTGAGAGAGAGAGAGAGAGAGAGAGAGAGAGAGAGAGAGAGAAGGAGGGAAATCCTTGGAAACCCGTCACACATAGGTGTAACACTTATGCCGTAAGCCAGAGCATGTGCTCACCCACATGTATGTCAGCCTCTACTGTCTGTACTGAGCCCGGACACAGGCTTAAACATCATGCACTCGCAGAATGATGCCTGACCACTCTCTCTGGTAAGAACTGATCTGTCACACTTGTTTGGTATAGAACAGCTTAATTCTCATTCAGCTGTGTTTGACATAGTTTAGCTTTTGTTTTTCTCTTCATGCCATTTACAGTAAAGTCAGTTTTACATGAAAATGTGGTTGGCATGCATTCAACTTCCCTATGTTGCTGGAGTTTTTTAATTAAAACCGACATAGTTTTTTATTTTAAGCCTCTTGTGTTGCTATGAAACTAAGAAGAAAGAGTTGTGGATGACTTCAACATGTCTGATGGTGTTACGGGCAGAGAAGTTGGTGCAGTGATCTCAGCTGGACCAGTGCTGACCCGATGTCAGGGCAGACAAGAGTATCTGTGATCCCTCAGGCGCCTGGGGCAATCAGTCAGTCTGTACTACAGCTAATGCTAACTGCATCCTGTGGTCATTACACTGAACAGGCAATTTAGAGAGTATGGCTCTTTGGTTTAGATATTATCTGAAGTCTGACTTCCAGTAGAGCTTTGTAATACATAGGGCAGACATTAAGATTGTGACTGGAACCTCCTGGCGGCTATTTCACCCCCAGACGTTATAAGCGTGTTGACATGATTAGTCAAAACGCAGAGTAGAAAAGTCTTTGATTTGAGCTTTCTCAACTACACACATCATGTACATCTGTCATGACACACTGTGCTCTTATCTCTTGAACAAACACTATGTCCACCCCTCAGTAAACAAAAGAAATCCCAAACACATCAACACAAGCCCGTCCTCCCCACCACGAGACTAGAACAGAATGGAATTTGAAACGTTTTAGCCAAAAATGTTTCTATGGTCAAGGTGTTTTTTGCAGAAACGTTTCAGATTTCGTTCCGTTCTCCGGCTTCAACCAAATCTCTCGCTGGAGTTTGCCGTGTCGATCAATACGCAGGTGAGTGACCTCTGGCACACACTGACA
Organism: Seriola lalandi dorsalis; assembly: GCF_002814215.2. NCBI lineage: Eukaryota > Metazoa > Chordata > Actinopteri > Carangiformes > Carangidae > Seriola > Seriola lalandi. The sequence continues at coordinate 699,694 of NW_019524793.1, forward strand.
CACGCTCAACCAAACACTGACAGGCTTAAAGATGAAGGTGGACAACAGCCAACTGTGAGTCACAGAGCGAATGCAGCTCTGCTGAGCCGCAGCTGTCTCTCACTGATGGGATAAACAGCATTTCCTGGAGGTTTTTGGGCCCTGTGCTTGATGTTCTGGACAGTGTGGTTCTTGGCCATGCTACTGGTTCAGCTGTACACCTTGTTAACCATGGCTGGTATGAATCAGTGCCCAGGATGGCAATTGGACTGGGCTCACACAGTCGTTATCTCTGATTTTAAATGAGCCTTAGTCTCATTGACATCTTCTCTTTATTTTACCTCTGCATTCTTCTTCAACTCTTGGTGTAATTGTGGTGACAGATATGATCCGGCCTCTCGTTTTGCCTGGCCCAGCTGAGGTAATAAAGTTGTGTGTTTACAATGAGCTTTGATGGACTGTGTGTCTCTGTGTCATCCAGGCAGTGTGGCAAGCGTAGATAAACTCTTCCCCGTCCTGCAGTATCCCCTTCCATCGCCAACACCAGGAAGAAGGGATGTCTCGGCTCTTCCTCGTTTTGGCCATGTTCATTGTGTCGTGCAGCATCCAGGTGGGTCCTGAGAGCGCACACACACACACACACACACACACTGGCCTTTACAGTATGGGGCTGGAGGCTGTTTCTTATGAAACAATACAGACTTGTGCTGCGGAAGCCTAAACAAACTGTCTGTCCCTTAAGGTTTACAATACTTCAGTCTGTGCATAGAGGAGCACAAGCCCCCCCATACTGACAACACATTAGTGTAAGACACAGTGTCATCTCGATGGATTATATCCCCGGTTTGAGGATGGGTTGTTTACAGCTACTGTATATATGAAGTGAAATGAAACAGATGAATGCCAATTCAGCCACTGTTCCCGTTTTGTCTCCATGGTTTGTGCGGGGCTCACATTCTCCACATTTTTCTTGCCCAGCTGCTTACACTACTTCAATAACTCCACAAATAATGGACCTTCCTGTCATAACTGACCTCATACATGCTCCACTGTTTCCTTAGGTGTCCTCTGCTGCTACCCTGGATAAGCTGAAGGAGAGTTGGAAATTGTACATGGAAGAGTGTGAGCACAACAGCAGCCGAGACCCACCGAGCACTGGTGAGCCAAACACAACGGATTGGATGTTTGTCGACACTGGCATCACCAGTTCTCTTTTTTTTTTTTTTTTTTTTTTTTTTAATCCAGAGAAACATTATGATAAACTATGATTCTAACCCTACTAACTAACCCTAACCCTAAATCATTATTAGTGCTCTGACAACATTTTATGACAGTAAATATGAAACTAAGAGATTTTTATATATAATTTGCATATACAGCAAAGAAAGCTGTATTTACCCTCCGGTTATGGCGCAGTTGCAGCACTCTATTGCACTGCAATAGACAATGATTAGGTTGCACTATCAACAAACTATGGAACAGAAGCAATTTCCACTCCCTGCTGAAATTGTTGTATAATCACTCAGCTTGCAGCTGCTCCAAGTTATTTATTTGTAACACCACACATACTATCTGCTCTCGGCTCACACACACTGACAGAGAACCATCCACAGTGTTTAACTACATGGCGAATGCTGCCCTTTCAGCTGCATTATAATCTGTTAGCATGTTTCATGCTCGTGGGATAGATCGGGAGAACGTACGTCGCTCTATCGTTCAAAAAAGGCCGCTTCCCGCATTGCACACAAAATCACACCACTCCACTCTCCCACTCTGCAGCATTCTCTTGCCCTCCCTGTCACCGCATGACTGTAACAGCGAATTAGCAGGTGCAAGGTGAGACAGGACAGACCGCATTATACACCTGAACATCCAGCTGTCTCTTCACTAACAACCATCACTGTTTACTATTGCGAAGATGAAAGGTGTGTTATAAGCGGAAGGTCGTCGATGGAGTACTTTACTCTGAAGTCAAGATGAAAAGACCATGATTCGTGTAGATGCTATAATAGCCACCAGCAGCCATCACTTCAAAGACACGCTATTGTATTCCATGATTTAGACCACTCCAGGACATAGACAGCAGAGAAGAGTGTGTTAGGGGCACTGGTAGCTCAGGATTATCCCTCCCTTATTTCATGTTTTTTTTTAAATTCTATCTCCAGGCCTCGTGTGCAACAGGACTTTTGACAATTATGCCTGTTGGCCTGATGGACTCCTCAACACCACTGTCAGTGTGGCATGTCCGTGGTATCTGCCGTGGTATCATAAAGGTAAGAGACAGATGGGTTGGTAGATACGGACTGTATGGCAGTCAGGTTGATGCATGGCAACTTAAAATATCTTGCAGATAAAGAGATAAAGACAGCTGTCTCTGATGACTGGACTTACCAGTAAATCACAGACCGTGTGTGTGTATGTGTGTGTATGTGTGTATGTGTGTGTATGTGTGTGTGTGTGTGTGTTTGTGTGTGTGTGTGTGTGTGTGTAGTTCAGCATGGCATGGTGTATCAGGAATGTGATGCAAATGGCCAGTGGGTGACTACAAAGAATACCAGCGAGTGTGACTCTAATGATCCAAGTCAGGTAAGAGTGATCTCTCACATTATTCTTTCCAGAAAGGCATTAGGCACAGAAACAAACAATTCTCATTTAAAGATCACATCATAGATCAGTGCAACTGTTACAATTGAAACTAAAACTGGACCACTGTCACATATAACCCCTCTCAAATAAAAGAAGGGAAAAAAAAGTCAGCATGTTCATGTGTGTTTTAATTTGCAGCAGTACTACGGCCATATTCGGATCATGTATACAGTGGGCTATTCCTTATCACTGGTGGCTTTGGTGTTGGCACTTGGCATCCTCATATTCTTCAGGTAATAATGACTTGCAGTTGAAAATAAATTCAGAGAAACAAGGCAAAGTAGTAAGACGAAATTCCACTTGGTTGCTACAGTAGATTCTGCATTAAACACAGCATGAAGTGGAAATAATACTTGAGTAGTAGCGGTGTAGTGTAGTAGTGTTTAAATAGAAAGCTCTACTTCAGTTTATCTGATCATTATGGACTAAAGTGGTAAGATCTCTATCTTGTAGAGACCATTGTTACCTCTCATTCATTAGGAAACTGCACTGCATGAGGAACAACATCCACATGAATCTCTTTGCCTCCTTCATCCTGCGAGCGCTGTCGATCCTCATCAAAGACGCTCTGCTGGTGTCCAACATCACATCGCAGGACCTCAGCGGAGAACAGGAGCAGGGATTCCCCCAGGCATCTATGCCTCCAGTGGAGCTGCTGGTCAACAATGGGGTCAGTGTGGGTGAAATGCAGCGAAACAACAAGCTATAGAGGACAATGTTTTTACAGTGATCATTAAGGGATTGTATACTAATTATTGGAGGGGGAGGTGTTGTCAAAAAAGATGGAAGGTTATGCAATTTTCTTTTTGCCAAGGGGGAGGTAGTGTGACTTTTTTTTTTTTTTTTTTTTTCCAAGGCAAGTTTGTACTGCCATAATTATGAGTTGTATAACAGCCAACTACAACTCTATAAATAGATAAATAAAGTAAAAATAGTTGCATGTTATAATGGTAATCTTGTGGAAGGGTAGTGGTAGCCACAGAGATAATTGTAGGGGCTAATCATCCGTTAAAGCGTGGAGGGTCCACTGTCTAGATTGATGTGTTTGTGTTTTTGTGTTTGTGTTGGGGAAGGGGAGGGAGCCACAGCTGGCGGAAAAGCTGGGGTTAAAATTGCTACTGTTGTACAATCTGGCCGCTGTAGGGCACAAAGTCTGAGTCCCGGCGGCAGAAGGAGCTCCCATCTGCTGCAGCACCGACCTCACCATTCACATCATTCACCGCTAAATCATGTTTGACATTCACGCTGCTCGATATTTTAACATTTGCTAAAAGAAACTCTCACTGCTTTTCTTGCAGACAACGGTTAGCTGCCGCATTGCCGTGGTGATGATGCAGTACAGTATCATGGCCAACAGCTACTGGCTGCTGGTGGAAGGCATCTACCTCCACAACCTCCTGGTGATCACTGTGTTTACGGAGAGGAACTACTTCAAAATCTACCTGTGCATTGGCTGGGGTGAGCTGTGTTTGTTTGTGTATGTGGGAGTGTGTCTGCAACTGAAGTAATGAGTGAGAGGATGTAATATGTGAGTTCATTGTGCACTTTTTGCACAAAAGGAAATTAAGGCAGAGCAGATAACGCAAGTAACAATAGTGTGCGAAGTGACTGTTTCTTTCATTTCTTCGCAGGTACCCCATTAATATTCCTTGTGCCCTGGGTGATAGCTAAATACCTGTATGAAAATCAAGAGTAAGTTTCCACAGTGCTCTCTCTCTCTCTCTCTCTCTCTCTCTCTCTCTCTCTCTCTCTCTCTCTTCTCCCTTTCCTTCACTCCAGGTTCTGCAGCCAGTTTGAGAACCTGCCAAACATTTTAGATTTTAACTCATTCGTGTTGATTCCTCAGTGAAAACAGCACCACATATCAAAAAAATAAAAGTTGGCAGATGGTCTTTTTGCGAAACATATGTTGATACTGAGCAGCACATGGTCAATTTAACATGTAATTACTACATGAGGAGTTGGCTGGATTTAAACTTTTCACACAGACACAGTTTTATGTTCGGCAGGACGCCACATATGGAAAACATGTCAGAGCAGCAGTTGTGTCCTTCATATTTCATAACAGCGTCCAGTACCCGCAATTTCTGTTATGCAGTCTCTTAGGCTCTAATGTATACGCTTCAGCGGCAATTGAGGTGAAAGGGATTTTGAGGCCGCAATTTCTAAGACACCAACACACAGAGCGTTATGTAAAGCTTTAGAAACCCACAGAGGTGCTGCACCCCCAC